>NC_142797.1:49978461-50185961 GCF_049724085.1 Artemia sp. Qi Xiang Cuo | reverse complement strand
TGGGGATTCGGGGGCCCTTGAAGATTGAGTGGTCTTTTGGGAGCCCGGGGTACCTTTAGGGACCGGGGGAGGGCCTTTGGGGGCCCGGTGGACCTGTGGGGACCGGGGGAGGTCCTGTGGGGGTCCAGGGGACCCTGGGGGGCCGGTTGGCCCTTTGGGAGCCCGGGGGACCTTTGAGGACCAGGGGAGGGCCTTTGGGGGTCTGAGGAGGGCGTTTGGGGGATAATATTTCGAAATTTTTACTTTTTAGTTTACTTTTTTTTTGCGGCGCATCCCTGCGGTGCATCCTGCGGCGCTTTCCTGCGGTGCCTCCCTGCGGCGCATCCCCTGTGGCGCTTTCCTGACCCGCGGCGCATCCCTGCGGCGCATCCTTCGGCGCCTTCCTGCGGCGCATCCCCTGCGGCGCTTTCCTGACCCGCGGCGCATCCCTGCGGCACATCCTGCGGCGCGTTCCGGAGCCACGGCGCATCCCGGTAGCGCGTCTCTGGTCCGGGGGACCGTTGGGGGCCAGGGGAGGGCCTTTGGGGGTACAGGGAGGGCCTTTGGGGCACAGGGAGGGCCTTTGGGGGTCTGGAGGGACAGTTGGGGGCCTGGGGGACATTTGGGGACCGGTGGAGGGCCTTTGGGACCCCGTTGGTCCTTTGGGAGCTCGATGGGCCTTTGGGGGGCCCGGGGATGGCCTTTTGGGGTCTGGGTGGTCCTTTGGGGGCGCCGGTGGCCCTTTGGGAGCTTGGGGGGCCTTTGAGGACCGGGGGCTTCCTTCGGGGTTGGGGTAGGTGGATTGGAACCCTTTGGGGTTGGGTTAGAGGACCTCACAACACTGTTCAAATGAAACTTGTGTATTATAACGACCACAGAGTTTCACCATTAAATTCTCTTCTAAAATCTCTTCAAAATCATCTTTTAAAATGTCTCTAACTGTTTCGCTGAAATAGTTTCATAACCTGTCTAAAACAGTTTCGCCCAAATAATCCCTAAACGTAATTCAACGTGTTCCTTTTGTTTTTGGCATCTCTGCGCTAATGCATTTCAAATTAATAAGAAACCTGATTCCTGCGCTAAAACAATTCATCACTAAGATGTTTCTTGGAGAATTGTTACCATGGCCTTTGGCTATTAATATCCTTTGGAGTTCGACCAAAAGAGTTGTTTCCGAGGCAAAGACATTAATGACTTGGATCTATTCCTGGAGAATCGTTTCTATGCGAAAATTTTTAAAGTCTGACAGATGATGTCATTGGTTGATTGATCTGTCAAGAAAGGGGAATTAATTTGTTGTTTCTAAGGTGACTTATTGATTCACAATAGGTGAATTGAGGTCGACAGCACAGGTGTTCCAAATTCCTGGACGGCATAGCATTCGCAGAGAGTGTGCACTTACAACAACAACAACATCGACCTTGGAAGTTTAGGTCATTTACCCCATTAACCACCTGTTCTCCCTAATGACTCTATGCCCATATTTGGTGTACTCGTGGGAGTTATAGGGTCACTTCTACTTATCTACATTTTTTACTAATAATGCTGTCTAGATATGTGAAGCTATCAACTTGGTCTATTACCTCAACATGATGAACTTGGGGGCACCAAGGCTTGGTATAATCTGCCATCTGAAAATTTTATTTTTTGTTTTTTCACAAAGCTACTTTGCAAAGCAAAAAACAATTTTTATATCTTTCAACCGTTTCTGAAAAAACAAAAACCAAAAAAAACATGGAAGCCATGAGCCTCCTGGCCCTTTCCCAATCGTAGTCCCCACAGAAGAGGCAAGAATCAAAACTAATCTTGATGCATAAAATTGTAGTTTTCAGAATAAGTTGCCTAGCTCCTTGTTGATTTTTTTCCACAAACTTTCTAGGAGGATTAGAATATTACAAATTCGTTTCATATCATTAGTATTAACCATTACTATTACTCCACTCTTTGTCAGACGAAAGGCTTACTGTAAAGAAGAAAATTGATTTTATTCCTCTTAAAAATCGTAAATCGGTTATTAGATTGGGCTTAAGAAATAATATTCAAATTTATATAATTTAGGAATCAAACAGATCCATAGCTCAGTTTTATTTCATTTGTAGATTAGTATTTAAAACCAAGTAGCTAGAAGTGTCTGGTACTTTATGAACGTACAGGGCGGCCAATACAGTGTGAGGAGGGGAGGGCAACAAATAATTTATTTTAGATTATTTTGTTCTTTTTTTTAACTGGGAAAAACTTTGACAAACAAAACTGAGACGCCAAGTTTTTTTTTCAAAAAATTATTGAAATTCCTTAGGTTCAGACGACCAAAATTGCTTACCTGACGGCTGATTTTTAAATGTTTAAATTATCTTGTAACCGAGCTTTATTTTCGAATATTGTATAATTTAAAATATTATTCTATAAATTAATAATTGTTCTACGCTAAAGGGAAAATCATTCAATATTAAAAAAAAGAATCGTTTCCAATGGTGTTTCTTAGAGCATTTAATCGACAAGCCGTTTATATTGAAGCATAATCCACTTTCAGCGGGATAATTGATCTCGAATTTTGTCCCTTAGTTAAAATCCAGTGAAATTAAGTGTTATGATGCCTAATGAATGAATACAAAAGGGCTTAGCCGACAATAATCTTTTTTAACTGATTATAATTTGAAGCTAAACGCTTATTATACTAAAACTAAACGTTTACCATAGAACTTTCGTCCCTAATTCTAGAAGAGCCTCTTAATTACTCAACTATCGTCTACGAATTAAATTCTAAATTACTGATTGAAACTAGCGCTATCGAAAGAAGGTCTCGGGGGCCTTATTGACACTTTGCAGCTGTAATTAAAACTGCACTTGGTGGTCTCACGCTTGGGGCAATGGAATATCAAAATATAAAATAAAATAGTTTAGTTATTTATTTTCATTTGACAGAATTAATATATCGCTTAATGGTAGAGAAGTGTCATTTTCCAGAAACTAAATTAATTAATTAATTTATTTTATAACCCATCAAAAATACAAAACATGACGATGGAGTATAACAAAATGAAATAAATTTAAAAAAAAAAAAAACATACAAAAACAAGAGCAAATACGTGCAAATTAAAACTTGAATAAACCAAACATTTCGGAAAAGTAAGCCACTCCAAGGGTGGTAAGCCTCTTTAAATGTTTCATACAAATAAATACAATATAAAATAATAATAATAATTTATGGTAATCCGTGATTGGAATGGTGGGTGTAGAATCGAATTGATTAGAATAATGAATATTGTTATTTTTTAAAATTGATAATTCAGCATTGGAATTCATGGGAACACGTTGGAATTTTTAAATAATTGTTTGGCTGTTAAAGTTTCCAACTAGACTAAAATTTCTCAGTATTCAAGAATAAGAATAATCGTGTTTTTTTTTGCCTGCCTGCCTGCCTTTTTTAATGTTAAAAATAACGGCAAAAATTATTATTCGTACATTAGAACCTTCTCGACACTATGGGTTTTCCTTAAGTTGGAAATACTGGGGAAGTAGGATAGGAATTTAAACTACTGTTACGTTATGTCTACGTTACGCTAGTGACCAGAATGAGTGATGCACTTTCAAACATATTCATGATATGTTTCACGGCTGGATTCTCTGGACAAACTAACGTTATAAAAACATTGATAATAGATGCAAAATTAAGCAACGGGATTGTATCATCTTTTTTTTATTAAATAGGGAGGGAGGGCAACGTCTTTTCAAGAGGGGAGGGGGTCAGGTTCAAAAGAAAAAAAAAATTGCAAATAAAATGAAAAATATAAGAGATTACGAAAAAAAGGGAGATACATAAGATTTTGAAAAGGGTCTGACCCCATCCCCTCTTTTGCGTAAATGATTGCACTTACTACATATAGTTTCTGAACTATACTAGACAAAAGCATTCGGACGAAACTAGCTTACGAATAGTACGATCAAAGAATATCTTACTTGAACGGTTTCTCGCCTGAATGCGTTCGTAAATGCGTCTTTAAAGTACTTGGTCTGGCATACGTTTTCCCACACACACGACAGAGATTTGGCTTGTCACACCCAGATAAGTCTTCATCAAGGCTCGGGGATTTCGGACTGCATTTTAGGCTTTCACTACACACCTAAGAATCAAATGGAATTTCAGGATAATAAAAAAAAAAAAAAATGACACAGATTAAATATCATGTTAGCACGATAAGGGGAATAGGTTAAAGAGAAGGCATGTAGATCTCTTCTAATTCAGGAAAGTCAAATGCAATATATAAATTCCTTGAATGAATGAACCTCCCGAAATGAGTTATATCCTCTCCTGAATAGAATCCTGTCTTTTCTCTTGAGGTGAATTATATTCAATAAATATATTAGTGTAGATTGGATAGAACACAATAAATCCCCCATATGTTTTCCCCCTGGTCTCATCACATAAAATAGATGAACTCAGAAATTTGAGATAAGGCTTATTCTATTGGGAAAATGTGAGATGTGACAATAGCTGTTGTGCTTCGCAGCCTCAATTGGTATCGAATAAAAATTTCAAGATAGCCATTTTAACTAAAATAGGCGATAAGTCCTGAAAATTTGCCTTGTCACCATTTGGGGTCCAAATGGTGAGTGTAGAGTTAGCATTCAAGTGTTTTTAAGTCAGTAATTACAAATAGGAGGTTAAGTTGCAATCTGAGTGTCACAAAACAAAACAGTCAATATTTTTCATAATACCTTCTAATCCTCACCACAGCTTCCCTCCAGAGATTTTTTAACGTGTTGACTATAAGGGAAATATTGTAATATGGAAGTTCATTATCTTAACTCGCTAAGCTGGTACTTCTAAAACGGCTTTGAAATTTGCTGAAGTTGATATCTAAAGATATTTGAAGCCACTAATGCAAATAAAATTGGGAATTGTAATTTTAACATCTTAACAAACACAGTATTCCGCCGATACAAAACAACAGTTTGAATCGGAGGAAAGATGAAGTTGAAATTGTAAGTTAACCATATAGATACAATTGGTAGCAGCACACATATTCGCCAAATAGCTACTAATTTCTACTAAAGTTTGTCTCAAAGGCCTGTCCAGGTCGAGGCAGCTCTCGTTTAATGCGTGATATTTAACAATTGGCTGAAAAAAGTTACATTCAAACCCCCAGTCCTGGTGCCTAAAACTCTCTGACTACGATTTCAAATCCTGTTAATCGCGAAACTTCTTTTTTAAGCCTTTTTATCATAGCTGCTAAAAATCAAAACACAGTCTGCATGGGTATATTTTGAAAATGGTGTTTGCAGTCATTAAACAGTTTCCAATGTAAAATTTACCCCCCCTCCCTTGTTCCATACAATGTGTGAGTGTAGTAAGTTGACAGGGCTCATTCGACAGCAAATATTGTGATCTATCGCTCTATTCAGGTGTAAGCAAAAAATTAATTCTTACCTTGGTCTTAAAAGATATTGTAGGTTTCTGTTCTTTCCATTCGAAGCACTGTTCTGCTGTATTTTTGAGATCTGCGCAGAAGCCATAATTTGTAGAAGCGTTGTAAGTAGTCTGGGCTGAACCATAAGTAACTTGAATTGGACTTAAGAGTGGATGGTTATAGGCATTTTGTGTTGTGAATGATTGAGGTATTGCATTCCATTGAACCTGAAAGTGTTCAAGTCTTATTTAATTGTTTCACCCACCTGTTTGTTTTCTTTAAGTTTCTCTGTTAGGTTCTTATTTTTTCGATGGTACCTTGCTTTCAAATAGAATGAAAGTTAAGTTCCTTATAGAAATACTAATTTTAGCTATAGGTTTATAAGTAGGCATAGGCATTCGCATATATATATATATATATATATATATATATATATATATATATATATATATATATATATATATATATATATATATATATATATATATATATAAAAATAAAAATAAAAATAAAAATAAAAATAAAAATAAAAATAAAAATAAATAAATATATATATATATATATATATATATATATATATAAAAAAAAAAAAATATATATATATATATATATATATATATATATATATATATATATATATATATATATATATATATATATATATATATATATATATATATATATATATATATATATATATATATATATATATATATATATATATATATATATATATATATATATATATATATATATATATATATATATATATATATATATATATATATATATATATATATATATATATATATATATATATATATATATATATATATATATATATATATATATATATATATAGATATATATATATATATATATATGATATGATATGATATATATATGATATGATATGATATGATGATATATATATATAGATATATATATATATATATATATATATATATATATATATATATATATATATATATATATATATATATATATATATATATATATATATATATATATATATATATATATATATATATATATATATATATATATATATATATATATCAGTCAAGGTCAAGCATTCATGCAGTTAACACCTCTTATTTTCTGAGACACCTCTTATTATCTGTTGAAAAAAACCGGTTTTTGGTTATATTGACTGTCAGGCTGTGTGATTGAACTATTTGTACTATTGCATTTAGATTGGATTATTTCATTTGGATATTAAGAAGGTGTTTATTTGAAAGTAGGGGGAATTGAAAAAGCCCCCCTTGCGGGTAAGTCTTGGTTTAGCGACTTTACATTGAGATTTGACTACGCTTAGACTTACGATGGCTGAAAGTGAAAAAATGATTTTGAATCCGTTACTGAATTGTGTTACGAGAGCAGACGGAACAAAATTGGACTGTGTTATAAAAGCTTGTGTCGCTTTCTAAGCAGATGAAGATGTTATAAAGGCTAAGCAAAGCTTTCATAGGGCCTACTGAGTTAAATATTACAAATCATTGTATGACCTACTCTAAAGATGAAACCAATATCATTGAAACGTGTGAATTTCTTGTAGTATCTGAAAAAAATATTGTCAGTATACCACAATTTGTAATCTTTAACCCCTGTTCGGCTTCGGTCATCTGAAATGTAGTAAATGCAACAGTTACTGCCAAAGTAAGTGAACTCTCTCGGAAACTTGATAGCTTTTTAGCCACCCAGTCCGCTCCAGCCGTCAATATTTTCACAAGCATTCGTAGCGCACCTGAAATATCCAAGCCCAAAGATCCTTCCTATTCTGTTGTTTAGAAAAATCTCCTGAATTAAGTCAGTGATCTAAATGACCGGAAAGGTTTGACAGACTGTTTTTATGAAAATATAAATGACAAAAGCAAACTTTGGAAATCTGCAAATAAACGAAATCTTTGGTTGAGGTCGAAAGCTGCAGCAAATAAAATCGTTGAGAAAGCGAAATCTTCCACGCCCGATCTCAAAATTGCTGTTCGAGAACCCCTGCACATAGTTGTGCTTCGAAATGTCCCTGAGGATATGAACTGTGATGGACTAGGAAATCTAATCCCGAATAGTACGAAGACTGAACAATGCGGAAAATCCCGTTCTTTCAAAGTGTATTTTGACACTATGAGTGAACTCCAATAATTTCTAAGTGTTTCGGTGATTATCGGTTATGAACGTCTACCTGCTGATCCGTTTAATCTCTTGCCAAGACGATGCTATAACTGTCACAAAATCAGTCTCCTCGCTTCCCAGTGTTTGGCTCAACTTATATGCTTTAGATGTGGCTCAAATGAACATCGTTCTACGCGAGATGAACCGTGCAGTAAGCTAACATTCTGCGTTGAATACAGAATCGGCAGTCACTCTATTTACGGTGTAAAATGTCCCTCAAACCGTAATCCACCGAAAAATGGCATCTGATGCGTTTCCACGTAAATGTCTATGTCAGAACATTAATGGCTAGCTTACGAACAAAAGTATAATTTTAGATGTTGTATGTGAGCAAAATTAAGTTGTCTATTTATAAGAACATTTCTTCACAAGCCGCAGTAAAAGCATTCTGAGTTTTAATAGTGCACTATTGGTTTATACAGTTCCACCGATACATCATAGTGGAAAAGTGCGAACCTCCGGTGGTATTGCCATTTTCGTTCGTTCGAATCTAATATCTAGTGTATTTGAAGTCAATGATAATTTTCTAGCGATTCGTGTTGAGGTCTGTGTTTTTACTTATGTATATTTGCCTACAAATTACCATGATGAGCGTTCGGAGCGTGCTTTTACTTATTCTAGTGATAAACTCGGCCAGTGTATTAACCTTATTAGATCCTTAAGCCTTCAATGCATATTAAGTGGTGACTTCAATTGCGATTTGAATGAACCGCTCTTATCTAGATGTTTACGTTTTATGGTGTTGCTTAGTATTTTTAAAGATCTATCTGACCTCAACTGTAAAGATTTAAACTTTACGCACGTACACGCCTCTATGTCTGAATCAGATCTTGATCACGTCGTTGCTTCTACAAACCTCTGGATCTTATCTATCAAGACTGTGCCTGATTTTCAGCTATCTGATTACTTACCAATACAGTTCTCAGCTGAGATTCTTTGCCACAGCTCAGATACACAAACGCAAACAACTTCGAAAACCCATCCTAGGTCTCGCCGTGATTGGCGTAAAATTAATCCTGTTTTATTTCAAGAAGAAGCCTCCAGAGTCCTTAGTAAGATCCGTGTCCCTTTCCATCTTCCCTCTAGATTAAATGCTCTTTCAAAGGAGGAAACGCAACTGGCAATCGATATTTATTGCGCAGAAATGGGTCAGGCACTTCGCTGTGCTGAAAAGGTTACCGTACCTCTAAGTAGACCCCGTAACCCTACCCTTCCTGGCTGGTCTGGATATCGGTATTTAGCGGATATCCATTCTAAGTCTTCATTTTGGCTTCAACTTTGGATTTCTTGTGGACGACCCAGTTCGGGGGTAGGTAATTCAATCCGCCTGCTCACAAAAAGAAAATTTACGAAGGAGTTTGAACTTCAAAGGAAAAAGATGACTAAGATTGAATATACAAATGCCAAAATTAATCCTTCTTTCCTTTGGCATTTTCTGACCTCCAAAGGTAACGAGCCTCTATCCGCATATGATATCCGTGACTCTGAATTGAATACTTACTCTGAGTCTAAATTGTTGGCTCTCGACCCAGCCCTCAACAAACGATATAAAGCTGAGCCTAAAGACTTTTTAGATAGTTCTTTTCAGGGCGATTATGATTTAACAGAGGGTGCTATGTGAGGGGCATTCTCTTACCAAAAACCTAAACAATTTTATAAGATTAATGGAATTATCAAACTCAATTTGAAAGGGTGTGGGTCTCGCTTACGTTAGTCGAGGAACTCTTCTGATGCTGATTATCCTCATTCAGTGCTCCAACCACTTTATCAATGAGAGATATTATGCCAGTTCCTAAAAAAGAAAAAATTACCATGTAATGGTTCTTTTTCTGTCCTATAATGGTTTTCACTTCTCTACTCAAGTTATTTGAACTTTTATTTGTAAATGAACCAGAAAAACTGTGCTACAGTTCACCAAGACAAATCGGTTTCCAACGCGGTATTGTTTGTTCTGAAGCGTGCTAAATCGCTACATATTAACTCTCGGATTCAAACAAATCAGAAGAAAGCCTAGCAATCAATGGCTTAGACATACATAGGGTGTTTGATTCTTTGATTCATGCAATTATGTTGCTAAAATCAGCTAGAAGATGAGTGAACTCAAATATCACCCGGGCTATCCGTGATCTTTACTCTCGCCTTCGCGTGCGATTCAAGCTCCCTACCGATAAAGGCCTTTCTCCAGCCCCTCGGTCAACTTTGATACCAGTCCGTAAAGGTGTCCTTCAGGGGGTAGTTTTATCCTAAAATTTCTTCAACATGTACAATACTGAGTTTCAAGACAGCTTTTCTTTATCATGCATTCTCAGTTCCATTTATTTCTCCCCAGTATGCTCTACTGATGACGCGCTGAACCTTAGCCGGACACTTAACCATTTTTCAGAAATACTCTCATTTCTGCAGTCCAATTATGTAAATGGCGGTCTGAGATTCAACTCTCAAAAGTCGGAATTCTTGCTTTACAGTTGGAAGAATGACTCTCCTACTAATGTCACACCAGATGATTGCTCAGTAAAATCAGTTGATACAACATCGTGTCTGTGGTAACCAGCAAACATCTGGTCGCAGTAGACCCACTCCCTCTTGAAATCATTTCTTGAATGATGAATTTTTGGCTCCTATGCTTTGATCGTTAGCCCGTCTCTGAGATTTAACCGCCCATACCTGGCTAGTATTTACAATGCTACCACTCTGTCACATATATTATATGTGACCCCTTTATGGAAATTATTGACAAACCGTGAAAAGATTCAAATCAGCTCTTTGTTTTTCCGTTTTACAAAGTCCATACTAAAATTGCCACCTTGGACAAAAAATAGTTTTCTGAATCTGCGCTACAACCTAGCGGACTCAAATCTAGCTGTTAAGACACTTATTAGCCGGCAAACACCAAAACCAGCATTTCTAAAACACAAGTGGGCAAGTTTGTTTGGTTAATTGTCCCTCTTGTTTCCTTTTTTTTTCTCCTTTCCAAGTTTGTTGACCTTGTTGCTATTTTCGACGATTTTGTCGTTTGATGTAATTTTTTAGCATTTTATCTTTTTGTTTTCTCTTTTCGTACTATTTTGTATACTATTTAATAAGTTGTTGCTTTTGTTGTTATTTTTTAGTATGTTTTCTTTTTGTTTCCTCTTTTCGCATTTTTGTATGCTCTGTCATTGCACATTCATTGTATACGACGGGTTTTCAATATATTAATATATTATTATTATTATTATATACATACATATATATATATATATATATATATATATATATATATATATATATATATATATATATATATATATATATATATATATATATATATATATATATATATATATATATATATATATATATATATATATATATATATATATATATATATATTTTTTTTATATATATATATATATATATATATATATATATATATATATATATATATATATATATATATATATATATATATATATATATATTGCGTTACTGGGGGGCACCACTGCTGCAGTCTATAATTGAGTCTAACGCTGACGGGATATAATTTATTCAAGGATTATTGATCGAGTCTAATGGGGTCAATGCCCCCTTTTTCAAGTTCAATTTATTTGTTGTTTCTATGTGTAATGACTCTGGGACGAAGTTTGCGCATGCGCATTAACGGGAAAATGTATTGATCGACTCGAGGAGAGAAGATTTCTGAGAAATTGATTTGCATAATCGAGGGGAATTATTGATCCACGAAAGGGGAATTAAGAAACATTATGGCTTCTTTGATCTTTAGGTCTGAGAGATAAACGGTCTTTAGTGACAGAGATAAATTGGTATCCTATTTTTAAATATGGCATCTCAGGTCTTTAGGCTTAGCGATAAATTAATATTCTATCGAAGCCTTTATAGAGTAACCAAGAACACCTTAGAGATGAAGAAATTAAAGCGGGAATTCTTTCCTGGGAATTTCAAATGTAACAGCGCAGGGATGCCAAAACAAAAGGAACACGCAGAAATTACGTTTAGAGATTATTTGGATGAAACCGTTTGAGACAGTTTAGACGATGATTTGGGAGAAACAGTTTGAGACATTTTAGAAGATGATTTAGGCGAAACAGTTTGAGACATTTTAGGGGATTATTTGGGCGAAACCGTTCGAAACATTTTAGAAGATGATTTTGGGTGAAACTCCGTGGTCGTTATAATACACAAGTTCAATTTGAACCGTTTTGTAAGGTTCCCTACCCCAACCCCAAAGGGCCCTCCGGTGCCCCCAAAGGGCCCCTCTGCGCCCCCAAATGGCCCCCGGCGCCCCAAAGGCTCCCCGGCGGCCAAAATGACCCCCGGTACCCCAAAATGGCCCCCGGCGCCCCTAAAGACCCCCCTGGCACCCCAAAAGGGCCCCCGGGGCCCCAAAGAGCCCCCCTCCTCTTTTTTTTAATACTCTTTTTGTGCACTTGAGACACAGAAGGGCCCCCACATTTCAAAAGGCTTTATTAAACCCCAACGCCTAGCAATACTTTTCAAAAGGCTTTATTATATCTTTTCAGAACAAGTTCTTTACGTAATTTCCTTCCTAAACCAATTTTACAACTTGAAGTACTCATCCTTTTCACCCACAACTTTACTTTACGACTTTTTGCATAGTCCAACATCAAGCAACGCCCCTAAAGACCCCCCTGGCGCCCCCAAAGGGCCCCCCGGGGCTCCAAAGAGCCCCCCGCCTCTTTTTTTTAATACTTTTTTTGTGCACTTGAGACACAGAAGGGCCCCCACATTTCAAAAGGCTTTATTATACCCCAACGCCAAGCAATACTTTTCAAAAGGCTTTATTATATCTTTTCAGAAAAAAGTTCTTTACGTAATGTCCTTCCTAAACCAATTTTACAACTTGAAGTACTTATCATTTTCACCACAACATTACTTTACGACTATTTACATACCCCAACATCAAGCAATGCTTTTCAAAAGGCTTTATTATATCTTTTCAGAACAAGTTCTTTTCTTATGACCCTCCTAAACCAATTTTACAAGTTGAAGTTTTCATATTTTTCACCCACAACTTTACTTTACGTCTTTTTACATATCCGAACACCAAGCAATACTTTTCAAAAGGCTTTATTATATCTTTTCAGGACCAATTCTTTGCGTAATGTCCCTCCTAAACCAATTTTACAAGTTGCAGTATTCATCTTTTTCACACACAACTTTGCCTTACAGCTTTTTGAATATCCCAACATCAAGCAATACTTTTCAAAACGCTTTTTTATATCTTTTCATAACCAGTTATTTTCGTAATATCCCTCCTAAGCCAATTTTACAAGTTGAAGTACTCATCTTTTTCACCACAACTTTGCCTTACGGCTTTTTGCATAGTCCAACATCAAGCAATACTTTTCAAAAGGCTTTATTATATCTTTCAGAACAAGTTCTTTACGTAATGTCCTTCCTAAACCAATTTTTCAACTTGAAGAACTCATCCTTTTCACCCACAACTTTACTTTATAGCTTTTGAATACCCAACACCGAGTAATACTTTTCAAAAGGCTTTATTATATCTTTTCAGAACAAGTTCTTTCCTAATGTCCCTCCTAAGCCAATTTTACAACTTGAAATACTCATCCTTTTCACCCACAACTTCACTTTATGACTTTTTTAACACCTCAACACTGAATTCTCTTAAAGAAGAGAAAAAAGTTTGCTTCGGTCTTAAATTCACAAATGAAAATGAAAAAAAAGCTTCCACTACAGTTACAAATTTTGCAAAGAAATAACAAATTGAATTTTAAGTTCTAAATTTTTCCGTCGAATATAGTAAAGTCTACACTAAGATTATGCTTATTTTTAGTGGAGATAAAAATTTTCACTTTAATTCCAAATTTTCTTAAGTTCAGTTCCGATTTTTCTCAATGAGATGAAAAAAATTAAAGTTCTGTTCCAAATTTTTCATAGAAGATAGAAAAATTTATACTTTGATCGTGAATATTCACCATGAAGATAAGGAGCTCCACTTTAATTCTGAGTTTTCTCAAAGAAGTGCAAAATTTTCAAGTTCTCTTCTGAATTTTCTTAAAGAAGAGAAAAAAAGTTAGATAAATTCTGAATTTTACCAATGAAAATGAAAAAAACTACTATTTCAGTTCTTAATTTCTCAAAGACATAAAAAATTTAAAGTTTTGTTCTAAATTTTTCCGTAGAAGGTAGGAAACGTTATACTATGATTGTGATTATTTTCCATGAAGATAAAAAGTTTCACTTTAATTCTAAATTTTCTTAAATTCAGTTCCGATTTTTCTCAAAGAGATGAAAAAATTTAAAGTTCCGTTCCAAATTTTTCATAGAAGATAGAAAAAGTTATACTTTGATTGTGAATATTCGCCATGAAGATAAGAAGCTCCAATTTAATTCTGAGTATTCTCGAAGAAGTGCAAAATGTTCAATTTCTCTTCTGAATTATCTTAAAGAAGAGAAAAAAGTTAGCTCAATTCTGAATTTTACCAATGATAATGAAAGAAGGCTTCCATTTCAGTTCTTAATTTCATTTAGGTTCACCTATCGTGGCGCGCCACGCTAAGTGAACCTAAATGAACCTAACGTGAAGGCAGTTACTTGGAAAAATCAAGTTGAGCTGGTGAAGGAAAAATCAGTTGAGCTGCTATCTATACCTTAACTGAAATAGATGGTAGCACTTGCTTTAGTAAAAAAAAGAATCTAGCTTTTTGCATGATAAATTTTTCATCTCTTTGAGAAAAACCAGAGCTGAAGTGGAACCTTTTTATTTTCCTGGAAAACTTAGAAGAGAACTTGAACATTTTGCGCTTCATTGAGTAAATTTAGAATTAAAGTGGAACTTTTTATCGTCATGGTGAATATTCACGATCAATGTATAATTTTTTACTATCTTCTACGAAAAATTTTGGAATAGAACTTTAAATTTTTTCATCTCTTTGAGAAAAATCGGAACTTAATTTAAGAAAATTTAGAATTAAAGTGAAACTTTTTATCTTCATGGAAAATAATCGCAATCATAGTATAACTTTTCCTATCTTCTACGGAAAAATTTAGAACTGAACTTTAAATTTTCTATGTCTTTGAGAAATTAAGAACTGTAGTGGAAGCCTTTTTTCATTTTCATTGGTAAATTTCAGAATTGAATTAACTTTTTTTCTCTTCTTTAAGAAAATCTAGATGAGAACTTGAACATTTTGTACTTCTTCGAGAAAACTCAGAATTAAAGTGGAGCTCCTTATCTTCATGGCGAATATTCACGATCATAGTATAATTTTTCTATATTCTATGAAAAATTTGTAACAGAACTTTAAATTTTTCATCTCTTTGTTAAAAATCGGAACTGAACTTAAGAAAATTTAGAATTAAAGTGAAACTTTTTATCTTCATGGAAAATAGTCACAATCATAGTATAACTTTTCCTATCTTCTACGGAAAAATTTAGAACAGAACTTTAAATTTTTTATGTCTTTGTGAAATTAAGAACTGAAGTGGAAGCTTTTTCATTTTCATTGGTAAATTTCAGAATTGAGCTAACTTTTTTTCTCTTCTTAAAGAAAATTCAGATGAAAACTTGAACATTTTGCACTTCTTCGAGAATACTCAGAATTAAAGTGGAGCTCCTTATCTTCATGGCGAATATTCACGATCAAAGTATAACTTTTTCTATCTTATATGAAAAATATAGAACAGAACTTTAAATTTTTCATCTTTTTGAGAAAAATCGGAACTGAATTTACAAAAATTTAGAATTAAAGTGAAACTTTTTATCTTCATGGAAAATAATCAAAATCATAGTATAACTTTTCCTATCTTCTACGGAAAAATTTAGAACAGAACTTTAAATTTTTTATGTCTTTGAGAAATTAAGAACTGAAGTGGAAGCCTTCTTTCATTTTCATTGGTAAATTTTAGAATTGAGCTACATTTTTTCTCTTCTTTAAGAAAATTCAGAAGAGAACTTGAACATTTTGCACTTCTTCGAGAATACTCAGAATTAAAAAGGAGCTGCTTATCTTCATGGTGAATATTCAAGATCAATGTATAACTTTTTCTATCTTCTATGAAAAATTTGGAACAGAACTTTAAATTTTTTCATCTATTTGAGAAAAATCGGAATTGAATTTAAGAAAATTTAGAATTAAAGTGAAACTTTTTATCCTCATGAAAAATAATCACAATCATAGTATAACTTTTCCTATCTTCTACGGAAAAATTTAGAACAAAACTTTTAATTTTTTATGTCTTTGAGAAATTAAGAATTGAAATGGAAGCTTTTTTTCATTTTCATTGGTAAAATTCAGAGTTGAGCTAACTTTTTTCTCTTCTTTAAGAAAATCCAGATGAGAACTTGAACATTTTGCACTTCTTCGAGAATACTCAGAATTAAAGTGGAGCTCCTTATCTTCATGGCGAATATTCAAGATCATAGTATAACTTTTCTATCTTCTATGAAAAATTGGGAACAGAACTTAAAATTTTTTCATCTCTTTGAGAAAAAACGGAACTGAATTTAAGAAAATTTAGAATTAAAGTGAAACTTTTTATCTTCATGGAAAATAATCAAAATCATAGTATAACTTTTCCTATCTTCTACCGAAAAATTTGGAACAGAACTTTAAATTTTCAAGTCTTTGAGAAATTAAGAACTGAAGTGGAAGCCTTCTTTCATTTTCATTGGTAAATTTCAGAATTGAGCTAACTTTTTTCTCTTCTTTAAGAAAATTCAGAAGAGAACTTGAACATATTGCACTTCATCGAGAATACTCAAAATTAAAGTGGAGCTCCTTATCTTCATGGCGAATATTCACGATCAAAGTATAACTTTTTCTATCTTCTATGAAAAATTTGGAACAGTACTTTAAATTTTTTCATCTCTTTGAGAAAAATAGGAATTGAATTTAAGAAAATTTATAATTAAAGTGGAACTTTTTATCTTCATGGAAAATAATCACAATCATAGTATAACTTTTCCTATCTTCTACTGAAAAATTTAGAACAGAACTTTAAATTTTTTATGTCTTTGAGGAATTAAGAACTGAAATGAAAGCCTTCTTTCATTTTACTTGGTAAAAATAAGAATTGATCTAACTTTTTTCTCTTCTTTAAGATAATTCAGAAGAGAAGTTAAACATTTTGCACTTCTTCGAGAAAACTCAGAATTAAAGTGGAGCTCTTTATCTTCTTGGTGAATATTCACGATCAAAGTATAACTTTTTTTATCTTCTATGAAACATTTGGAACAGAACTTTAAATTTCTTCATCTCTTTGAGAAAAATCGGAACTGAATTTGGGAAAATTTAGAATTAAAGTGAAACTTTTTATCTTCATGGAAAATAATCAAAATCATAGTATGACTTTTCCTATCTTCTACAGAAAAATTTAGAACAGAACTTTAATTTTTTTATGTCTTTGAAAAATCAAGAACTGAAATGGAAGTTTTTTTCATTTTCATTGGTAGAATTCAGAATTGATCTAACTTTTTTTCTCTTCTTTAAGAAAATTCAGAAGAGAACATTTTGCATTTCTTCGAGAAAACTCAGAATTAAAGTGGAGCTCCTTATCTTCATGGTGAATATTCCCGATCAAAGTATAAATTTTTTATCTTCTATGAAAAATTTGGAACATAACTTTAAATTTTTTCATCTCTTTCAAAAAATTGGAACTGAATTTAAGAAAATTTAGAATTAAATTGAAACTTTTTATCTTCATGGAAAATAATCATATTCTTAGTGTAACTTTTGCTATCTTCTACGGACAAATTTAGAACATAACTTTAAATTTGTTATTTCTTTGAGAAATTTAGAACAGAAATGGAAGCTTTTTTTTCATTTTCATTTGTGAAATTCAGAATGGAGCAAACTTTTTTTCTCTTCTTTAAGAAAATTCAGTAGTGGGGTATTCAAAAAGCCATAAAGTAAAGTTATGGGTGAAAAGGATGAGTACTTCAAGTTGTAAAATTGGTTTAGGAGGGACATTAGGAAAGGAACCTGTTCTGAAAAGATATAATAAAGCCTTTTGAAAAGTATTGCTTGGTGTTGGGTATTCAAAAGCTATAAAGTAAAGTTGTGGGTGAAAAGGATGAGTTCTTCAAGTTGTAAAATAGGTTTAGGAAGGACATTACGCAAAGAACTTGTTCTGAAAGATATAATAAAGCCTTTTGAAAAGTAATGCTTGATGTTGCAGTATGCAAAAAGTCGTAAAGCAAATTTGTGGTGAAAAAGATGAGTACTTCAGCTTCTAAAATTGGTTTAGGATGGACATTACGTAAAGAACTTGTTCTGAAAAGATATAATAAAGCTATTTGAAAAGTATTGCTTGGTGTTGGGGTATGCAAAAAGTCGTAAGGCAATGTTGTGGGTGAAAAGCATGAGTACTTCAAGTTGTAAATTTTGTTTAGGAGGGACATTCTGTCAAGAGCTTATTCTGTAAATATATAATTAAACATTTTGAAAGTATTGCTTGATGTTGGGGTGTGCAAAAAGTCGTAAAGTAAAGTTGTGAGTGAAAAGGATGAGTACTTCAACTTGTAAAATATGTTTAGGAGGGACATAAGGAAAGAAAGTGTTCTGAAAAGATATAATATAGCCTTTTGAAATGTATTGCTTGTTGTTTTGGTATGCAAAAAGTCGTAAAGTAAAGATTTGGTGAAAAGGATGAGTACTTCAAGTTGTAAAATTGGTTTAGGAAGGGCATTACATAAAGAACTTTTTTCTAAAAAGATATAATAAAGCCTTTTGAATAGTATTGCTTGATGTTAGGCTATGCAAAAAGTCGTAAAATAAAGTTGTGGGTGAAAAAGATGAGTACTTCAACTTGTAAAATTGGTTTAAGAGGGAAATTACGTAGAGAACTTGTTCCGAAAAGATATAATAAAGCCTTTTGAAAAGTATTTCTTGGTGTTGGGGTATGCAAAAAGTCGTAAAGTAGAGTTGTGGGTGAAAAGGATGAGTATTTCAACTTTTAAAATGGGTTTAGGAGGGAGATTAAGAAAAGAATTTGTTCTGAAAAGATATAATAAAGCCTTTTGAAATGTGGGGGCCCTTCTGTGTCTCAAGTGCACAAAAAAAGTATTAAAAAATGGGGAAGGGGGCTCTTTGGGGGCCTGGGGGGCCCTTTGGGGGCGCCGGGGGTGCCTTTGGGGTTGGGGTAGGAGACCTTACAACACTGTTCAAATGGAACTTGTGTATTATAACGACCACAGAGTTTCACCCCAAATCATCTTCTAAAATGTCTCAAACTATTTCACCTAAATAATCTTCTAAAATGTCTCGAACTGTTTTGCCCAAATAATCCCCTAAAATGTCTCAAACTGTTTCGCCTAAATCATCTTCTAAAATGTCGCAAACTGTTTCGCCTAAATCATCTTCTAAAATGTCTCAAACGGTTTCGCCCAAATAATCCCTAAACGTAATTTCCGCGTGTTCCTTTTGTTTTGGCATCCCTGCGCTGTCACATTTGAAATTCCCATGAAAAAATTCCCGCGTTAATCTCTTCATCTCTAAGGTGTTCTTGGTTACTCTATAAAGGTTTCGATAGAATATTAATTTATCGCTAAACCTAAAGATCAGAGATACCATATTTAAAAATAGACAATTGACTTATTTCTGTCACTGAAGACCATTTATCCCTCAGACCTAAAGATCAAAAAAGCCATAATATTTCTTAATTCCCCTTTGGTGCATCAATAATTCCCCGCCGATTATGTAACTCAATTTCTCAGAAATCCTCTCCCCTCGATTTGATCAATACATTTTCCCCTCAGTGCACATGTGCAAACTTCCCCCTAGAGTCATTAAACATAGAAACAACAAATACATCGACCTTGGAAAGGGGGGCTTTGCCCGTTAGACTCGATCAATAATCTTTGAATACATTATAGCCTGTCAGTGTTAGACTAAATTATAGATGGCAGCAGTGGTACCCCCCCAGTAACTCATGATAGGTCCCTACTAACATATATACATACATACACAATTATTGCTCACATATAAAAAAAGTAGATAGTCCCGGGCCCCGACACTCGGCACGTGGCAGGCTTCTATATATGGATTTTCGTTGTCGCTTGTCTTCTAACCGCAGACAACTTCAGCCTTTTCTTTATGTCATGACGTCACCACAGATTCGATACATTTACCCTGGGAGAAATAAGAATTTTTTCTTAAAGTTGTGACCTATTTAGATGGTTCTTGTGGCCAGAAATATCAATTTGCCAGTTTTAATAAGAAAAAACTATGCAGCCCATTTCTAGGCCGGACCCCGGTATGGCTACGCGGCAGGCTTGTCTTTACTGATTCTCATTATCACTTATCTTCTAACGGAAGATAATTTGAGCCTCTGATTCATGTCATGGCGTCACCATAAGTTCGATACAACCGCCATTTAGCTGCTTATGTCGTTGTTCTTCACTTCTCTTTTTGAGTAATTTTAATACTTGCTGCCGCTTTTATATCCTACAAACATAAATTAACGAGTAATTGCCAGCTTTACCATCTTTCCCAACTATTTTATCTACTGCTGAGATTTTGAACGAAATTATCCCTACTGACATAAATATCACCTCTAGAGCAGGTCTACCAATTAAATCAAGCGCTTCCATTTAGATATTCCATGTTCTGCTTACATATGCCAATGCCAGCCTTTTCAGAGCATTCCATGTTCTAAATAGCCAAACCTACAACCAAAATTAGTATTCCTATAAAAATTCATGGTTTTATTCAATCTAAAATCAAGGTTTCATTAAAAAATGTAAAGAAATGGAAGAGAAAGTAAAAAAAACTGTGTTTGTGTGCCCGAAAAAATAAAAATTGTGAGAATAGTGGCTCGGATTTGAGACGAGTGGTCCGGTTTCTGAAAATACTGGTTGGTTTATTCAAGTTTTGGTATCTTATTTTTTTGCTCTCCTACGGTTTCAATATATGAACGAAAGACAAAAGTTTTACTATTCCTCCATAGTTCAGATTCAGTTTTATCCATCTACCGAAATAAATGTTTGAAATTAGGGGTAGAGGGCTTTATTTTAGTTTCAAAATACGTTGAAAATTGTTGCAAAGTCGTTGAAAAAAAGGAAAAATTTCCTTTTTTTTAAAACAAGTTTAGATTTTTCTCTAGGAAAAATTCTAAGCAATATGATAATTCTGGCGCGGTAAACAGACAGATTTTATTTGTCATTTTGGTGCAAGTTACAGCGGCAGGCTCTGCAAAATTGCTTGTTTCAGAGGGAACATACATCTTAAAGGTCCAAAATAGCTAGAATGATGTATTAGGAAAGTAAAATTTAAATGAGCTGCGTTCGCCACCCTAATCGGTATACGGATAGGGACATGATTCCGTTTTTTTTCTAAGGCCCTGTCTTCATAATTACTTTTTCAGGTGAAGTCGGCGAGGTAAAACTCCTTTTTGTTCATCGAAAAACAATTCCTGACAAAAAGTCATTTCAAATGCGTCTGATTTGCTTTTTTGAGCCTTAAAAATTACCAAAGGAGACTGGGGTTGCCTGAAAAACTAAAAGAGCACGGGCGACATTGCCGATTTTATAAAAAAAAAATCAAAGAAAGTACGAGCATTGACCATCCAAATAAGTTAAGTGTATCTATGCCTGATAGTCGTTAGAACAACAATTGATTGTTCTAAATACGTAATTAAACGCCGGTTTTCGAATGTAGACTGGGAAAGTAATAAGTTTCAATCTAGGTTAGTAATAAGTATTGGAGTGAAATTTCCGTGGCGTGGGTGTGCACAAGTTCAGCCGCAAACCAAAATATTTTTCGTACTCGAAGCATAATTTTTTGAGTTTATCTGTAGTTGGGGAAATGGAAACATAACTTGGTGTTGAGAAATCCAAAACATATTGCTACCTTGAGAACCAAAAGATCTTGAGGCCTAAAATATAGTGGAAAACTAACTAAGACAATCCAGCAACCTCATTTAGTTTGTTCTTAAAGATGTCTCATCTTGCCTTTTGAACCACCTGTACAGAGGTTGGGACAGGCTTTAGTGGCATGACTCTGAGTAGAGTAGTAGGTTATACTTCTAACAGCCATATAGCAATTTCCATGTTATTTGCGTAGACATATAGCAATTTCTACGTTATTTGCTCACGGGTATAGGACCATGTTATTTGCTCAGGGGTATAGCAATCTCCATGTTATTCTACGTTCCATGGCAATTGAATATGGAATTATACAAAACCTACCAGACAGCTTTCTTGGCCAACCAGACAAGTTTCTGGGCCAACCAGACAAGTTTCTGGGTCAACTCCAAGTTTCTGGGCCTTTACATTCCATGGGACCTTTCCATGGCAGATTACCAGACTGATTATTGCTATTGATGTCAATTGAATATGGAATTATACAAAACCTACCAGACAGGTTTCCGGGCCAACCAGGTATGTTTCTGGGCCAACCAGACATGTTTTTGGGTCAACTCCAAGTTTCTAGGCCTTTACGTTCCATGGCACCTTTCCATTGCAGATTACCGAACTAGTTAATTGGCAGTGTATAATGTAGTCAAGCATGTTTTTGAGAGTTTGATCGTAATAATATAATTTAAAGCAAACAGGTTTTTTTTCTGTTTTTGTTGTCAATTGCACAATGAATGTACGTCATGAGTTCACATATACATTCTTAAAAAAAAACCTTTTCAAATAGAGTGAGTATCCTCTCAAATAGCATTATACTTTGGGTAGACTATGTTCCTTCCTTTGCTATTTGGGATTACATTATATGTAAAATGATATCTCATTTGTATTAAGCTAACTCAATTTGCGAAAAGGTATTCCATTTGCACAACTCTGCTTTAATTGCATTGTCGGCGACAATAGGTCGAAAACTATATGTAATCACTGCTTAGCGTTTTGTTGTTGCTAGGGGATTACCCAATTCACTTCTTAGTGTTAACTGATAGAGTTCCAAGTACGAGTACTTTGAAAAGCAGACAGTTTGTTTTTTTGTTATTAAAAAATTTGACACCATAATCAGAATTATTTGATTGACATTTCAAAAGGGGTAATGAGATTCTCAAATTGGACACTATGAACGATATTAATTAATGTTTTGAATAATAGGAGTGTGAATGATTCTAATTAGTGATTAGATTGTATAAGGGGGAGAAAAAAAAAGGATTAAACTGATTAGCAGTTAAGGTAACCCCGAAGGAGCTGTTAACTCAGGTAATTTGTTATAAATTTGAAACAACATCAGTCTATGAAAATGGCTAACGATGATAGAATGACATTGTGACTTGACCTAGCTTTACCTTTCCGATGGGGTCTGTGTAATACACAAGTGATGTTTGATAAGTAGTGTCAATTTAAAATAGGATCTAACGTTCCCTTCGTTCCCCCATTTCTGAGGGTAGGGGAGGGGGGGGGGAGTCAATTTTTGAAGGAAAACCAAAAATACTCAGAATCGAAAATTAATGGGATCTTCCTCACGGGCACGGCTCCGAGGCCCTGCGTTCCCCAATTTCTGCGGGCAGGGGAGGGGGGGGGTCAATTTTGGAGGGAAAACCAAAAATACTCAGAATCGAAAATAAAGCATGATCTTTCTCAAGGGGAAGGCCCAGAGGCCCTTCGTTTCCCTTTTTCTGAGGGCCGGGGAGGGGGGGTCAATTTGGAGGGAAAACCAAAAGTACTCAGAATCAAAAATAAACGGGATCTGCCTAAAGGGCAAGGTGCGTGAAACTATTGCAGTTTCTATAATAATGAATGAATTTCAAAATCAAATTTAATTTTCATTGCATACTTTTCTCATAAACTAATAATAACCTAAAAGATGGTCACCATGAAACTATTGCAGTTTCTATAAGAATGAACGAATTTCAAAAATAAACGGGATCTGCCTAAAAAGGATGGTATGTCAAACTATTGCAGTTTATATAATTATGAATATATTTCAAAATCAAATTAAATTTTCATTGAGTACTTTTCATATAAACTTAAAATACACTAAAAAATAGTCCCCGTGAATCTATTGCAGTTTCTATAAGAATGAACGAATTTCAAAATCAATTTTAATTTTCATTGAATACTTTTCATTTAAGCTTAAATTACGCTAAAAGATGGTTCCCATGAAACTATTGCAGTTTCTATAAAAATTAACGATTTTCAAAATCAAATTTAATTTTCATTGAATACTTTTCATTTAAACTTAAAATAAGCTATATGATGGTTCCCGTGAAACTATTGCAGTTTCTATAAAAATGAATGATTTTCAAAATCGACCTTAGTTTTCATTGAATACTTTTCATTTAAGCTTAAAATACGCTAAAAGATGGTCAAAATCAATTTAATTTTCATTGAAACCTTTTCATTTAAGCTTAAAATACGCTACAAGATGATTCCCGTGAAACTATTGCAGTTTCTATAAAAATGAACGATTTTCAAGATCAAATTTAATTTTCATTGAATGCTTTTTATTTAAACTTAAAATACGCTAAAAGATGGTCGAAATCAATTTAATTTTTATTGAAACCTTTTCATTTAAGCTTAAAATACGCTAAAAGATGGTTCCCATGAAACTATGGCAGTTTCTATAAGAATGAACGAATTTCAAAATCAATTTAATTTTCATTGAATACTTTTCATTTAAGCTTAAAATACGCTACAAGATGGTTCCCGTTAAACTATTGCAGTTTCTTTAAAAATGAATGAATATCAAAAGCAAATATTATTTTCATTGAATAATTTTCATTTAATCTTAAAATACACTAAAAGCTGTTCCCCATGAAACTATTGCAGTTTCTCTAATAATGAACGACTTTTAAAATCAAATTTAATTTTAATTGAATAATCTTAATTTAATCTTAAAATACACTCAAAGATGGTTCCCGTGAAATTATTGCAGTTTTCTATAAAAATGAACGATTTTCAAAATCAAATTTAATTTTCATATGAATACTTTTCATTTAAACTTAAAATACGCTAAAAGATGGTTCTCTTGAAACTATTGCAGTTTCTATAAAAATGAACGATTATCAAAATCAAATTTAATTTTCATTGAATAATTTTCATTTAATCTTAAATTACACTAAAAGATGATTCCCGTGAAACTATTGCAGTTTCTATAAAAAATGAACGATTTTCAAAATCAAATTTAATTTTCATTGAATGCTTTTCATTTAAACTTAAAATAAACTAAAAGATGGTTTCCGTGAAACTATTGGAGTTTCTATATAAATAAATGAATTTCAAAATCGACCTTAGTTTTTATTGAATACTTTTCATTTAAAATTAAAATACTCTACAAGATCGACAAAATCAATTTTATTTTTATTGAAACCATTTCATTTAATCTTAAAATATTCTAAAAGATGGTTCCCATGAAACTCTTGCAGTTTCTATACAAATGAATCATTTTCAAGATCAAATTTAATTTTCATTGAATGCTTTTTATTTAATCCTAAAATACTCTAAAAGATGGTCAAAATCAATTTAATTTCTATTGAAACCTTTTCATTTAAGCTTAAAATACGCAAAAAGATGGTTCTCATGAAACTATGGCAGTTTCTATAAGAATGAATAAATTTCAAGATCAATTTAATTTTCATTGAATACTTTTCATTTAAACTTAAAATACGCTAAAAGATGGTCCCAATAAAACTTTTGCAGTTTCTATAAGAATGAACGAATTTCAAAATCAATTTAATTTTTCATTTAAGCTTAAAATACGCTAAAAGATGGTTCCCATGAAACTATTTCAGTTTATATAAAAATGAAAGATTTTTAAAATCAAATTCAATTTTCATTGAATACTTTTCATTTAAACTTAAAATACGCTAAAAGATGAATACTTTTCATTTAAACTTAAAATACGCTAAAAGATGGTTCTTGTGAAACTATTGCAGTTTCTATGAAAATGAATGAATTTCAAAATCAAATTTAATTTTCATTGAATACTTTTCATTTAAACTTAAAATACGCTAAAAGATGGTCCCCATGAAACTCTTGCAGTTTCTATAAGAATGAACGAATTTCAAAATCAATTTAATTTTAATTGAATACTTTTAATTTAAGCTTAAAATACGCTAAAAGATGGTTCCCGTGAAACTATTGCAGTTTCTATAAAAATGAATTAATTTCAAAATCAAATTTAATTTTCATTGAATACTTTTCATTTAAACTTAAAATACGCTAAAAGATGGTTCTCGTGAAACTATTGCAGTTTCTATAAAAATGAATGAATTTCAAAATCAAATTTATTTTCATTGAATACTTTTCATTTAAACTTAAAATACGCTAAAAGATGGTCCCCATGAAACTATTGCAGTTTCTATAAAAATGAACGAATTTCAAAATCAATTTAATTTTAATTGAATACTTTTAATTTAAGCTTAAAATACTCTAAAAGATGGTTCCCGTGAAACTATTGCAGTTTCTATAAAAATGAATGAATATCAAAATCAAATTGAATTTTCATTGAATACTTTTCATTTAAACTTAAAATACGCTAAAAGATGGTCCCCATGAAACTATTGCAGTTTCTATAAGAATGAACGAATTTCAAAATCAATTTAATTTTCATATGAATACTTTTCATTTAAGCTTAAAATACGCTAAAAGATGGTTCCCGTGAAATTATTGCAGTTTCTAGCCCACAGCCTCAATGCTGGAAATTCACTAGCTCAGAATTGAGGTCTTAGTCCACCAGTCTTAATTGTGGAAATTCACAAGCTCAGAATTGGGGTCTTAGTTCACCAGACTGAATGGTTGAAATCCACTAGTTTCGAATTGGGGTCTTAATCAGAGTTCAGACTGGAGCGCTGGCGTCCGAATATCTGGGCTTTATTTGTCAAGGCCTGGATGCTAAGCGATGGACATGAGATCTATTGGGACCCCATTGTGAAAATGGAAAACAAATACGCTAAAAGATGGTTCCCGTGAAATTATTGCAGTTTCTATAAAAATGAACAATTTTCAAAATCAAAGAAACTGATCCATCTTTAACAAATATAGCCTTAGATAGTTAAAACTGCGCATAAATTCTTGATTTTTTTTTGTCGTGTTACTTAGGTAATAATGGAACATTTAGTATTTTTTTTCTAATGTAAGTGTTTTCTTTAGAAAATGGTCCATCTTTAACCAAGAAGTGGGGTCTTAGTCCACCAGCCTGAATGGTTGAAATCCACTAGCTCAGAATTGGGGTCCCAGTCCACCAGCCTGAACAGTGGAAATTCACTAGCTCAGAATTGGGATCTTAGTCCACCAGCCTGAATACAAAAAACTAAAATATATTGTTGGTATGTGTGTAGAGCATGGCATGGTTACCGCTTTGGCAACAGTCTAACCGTTGACGGTTTTAGGTATCCTTGAATAAGTTCTAAGGCGAGAGTGGAAGTTGGGACAAATTTTTGGAAGTGCCCACCTCACCTGCCCAGAGTCTTAGGCATGTGACCCTAAATTTGAAAAAGTGGAAATTGGCTCAGATTTTCTAAACTGAGCTGAGACAATGAATAAATTGAGACATTGATTGAGACAATCAGTTAATAGATTGAGACAGGAAAGTAATTGGAGACGCTGGGCATCCGTGAACAAGTGCTAAATTGAGAGAGGAATTTGGGGCAATATTTGGGAGCGCCCACCCCCCCAGAGTCTCCGGCAGGTGACCCAAAAATTAAAAAAACACAAAGAGACTAGAAAAACACAGAGATGAGACGCATAGAGAGACGACAAACACACATACACGACAAACACACAGATACAACAGAGACGACAGACACAAAGAGACGACTCACACACAGAGAGGACAAACAAACAGAAACGACACACACACAGAGACGACACATACACAGACACGACACACAAACAGAGTCATAGTGAGAGAAATATCCAAAAAGTAGGGTTGATCTAGGTTCACTTAGAGTGGCGCGCCACTGTGTTTCGTCTCTGTGTGTGTGTCGTTTCTGTATGTTTGTCCTCTCTGTGTGTGAGTCGTCTCTTTGTGTCTGTCGTCTCTGTTGTATCTGTGTGTTTGTCGTCTCTGTGTGTGTGTCGTATTTCTATGCGTCTCATCTCTGTATGTTTATCATCTCTGTGTGTTTTTTAAATTTTTGGGTCAACTGTTGGAGACTCTGGGCGGGTGGGCGCTCCCAAATATTGCCCCAAATTCCTCTCTCAATTTAGCACTTGTTCACGGATGCCCAGCGTCTCCAATCACTTTCCTGTCTCAATCTATTCACTGATTGTCTCAATCAGCGTCTCAATCTATTCATTGTCTCAGCTCAGTTTAGAAAATCTGAGCCAATTTCCACTTTTTCAAATTTAGGGTCACATGCCTGAGACTGGGCAGGTGAGGTGGGCACTTCCAAAAATTTTTCCCAACTTCCATTCTCGCCTTAGAACTTGTTCACGGATACCTAAAACCGTCAACGGTTAGACTGTTGCCCAAGCGGTAACCATGCCATGCTCTACACACATACCAACAATATATTTTTGTTTTTTGTATTCAGGCTGGTGGACTAAGATCCCAATTCTGAGCTAGTGAATTTCCACCGTTCAGGCTGGTGGACTGGGACCCCAATTCTGAGCTAGTGGATTTCAACCATTCAGGCTAGTGGACTAAGACCCCACTTCTTTGTTAAAGATGGACCATTTTCTTAAGAAAACACTTACATTAGAAAAAAATACTAAATGCTCCATTATTACCTAAGTAACACTAAAAAAAAAATCAAGAATTTATTCGCAGTTTTAACTAGCTAAGGCTATATTTGTTAACGATGGACCAGTTTCTTTGATTTTGAAAATTGTTCATTTCTATAGAAACTGCAATAATTTCACGGGAACCATCTTTTAGCGTATTTGTTTTCCATTTTCACAATGGGGTCCCAATAGAGCTCATATCCATCGCTTAGCATTCAGGTCTTGACAAAAAAAGCCCAGATAGTCGGACCCTAGCGCTCCAATCTGAACACTGACTAAGACCCCAATTCGAAGCTAGTGAATTTCAATCATTCAGTCTGGTGAAATAAGACCTCACATCTGAGCTAGTGGATTTCCACAATTAAGGCTGGTGGACTAAGACCCCAATTCTGAGCTAGTGAATTTCCACCATTGAGGATTGTGGGCTGAAACCTCAATACTGAGCTAGTGGATTTCCACCATTCAGGCTGGTGGACTAAGACCCCAATACTGAGCTAGTGGATTTCCACCATTCAGGCTGGTGGACTAAGACCCCAATACTGAGCTAGTGGATTTCAACCATTCAGGCTGGTGGACTGGGACCCCAATTCTGAGCTAGTGGATTTCAACCATTCAGGCTGCTTGACTAAGACCCCACTTCTTGGTTAAAGATGGACCATTTTCTAAAGAAAACACTTACATTAGAAAAAAAATACTAAATGTTCCATTAATTACCTAAGTAACACGACCAAAAAAAATCAAGAATTTATGAGCAGTTTTAAATAGCTAAGGCTATATTTGTTAAAGATAGGCCATTTTCTTTGATTTTGAAAATCGTTCATTTTTATAGAAACTGCAATAATTTCACGGGAACCATCTTTTAGCGTATTTGTTTTCCATTTTCACAATGGGGTCCCAATAGAGCTCATGTCCATCGCTTAGCATTCAGGTCTTGACAAATAAAGCCCAGATAGTATGACCCCAACGCTCCAATCTGAACACTGACTAAGACCCCAATTCTGAGCTAGTGAATTTCAATCATTCAGGCTGGTGGACTAAGACCCCAATTCTGAGCTAGTGAATTTCCACCATTCAAGCTGGTGGACTAAGACCCCAATTCTGAGCTAGTGAATTTCAACCATTGAGGATTGTGGGCTGAAACCTCAATACTGAGCTAGTGGATTTCAAACATTCTGGCTGGTTGACTAAGACCCCAATTCTGAGCTAGTGGATTTCCACCCTTCAGGCTGGTGGACTACGACCCCAATTCTGAGCTAGTGAATTTCCACCATTCAGGCTGGTGAACTGGGACCCCAATTCTGAGCTAGTGGATTTCAACAATTCAGGCTGGTGGACTAAGACCCCACTTCTTTGTTAAAGATGGCCCATTTTCTTAAGAAAACACTTACATTAGAAAAAAATACTAAATGTTCCTTTATTACCTAAGTAACAGGACAAAAAAAAATCAAGAATTTATGCGCAGTTTTAACTAGCTAAGGCTATATTTGTTAACGATGGACCAGTTTCTTTGATTTTGAAAATTGTTCATTTTTATAGAAACTGCAATAATTTCACGGGAACCATCTTTTAGTGTATTTTAAGCTTAAATGAAAAGTATTCATATGAAAATTAAATTGCTTTTGAAATTCGTTTATTCTTATAGAAACTGCAATAGTTTCATGGGGGACCATCTTTTAGCGTATTTTAAGTTTAAATGAAAAGTATTCAATGAAAATTAAATTTGATTTTGAAATTCATTCATTTTTATAGAAACTGCAATAATTTCACGGGAACCATCTTTCAGCGTGTTTTAAGTTTAAAAGAAAGGCATTCAATGAAAATTAAATTGATTTTGAAATTCGTTCATTCTTATAGAAACTGCAATAGTTTCATGGGGACCATCTTTTAGTGTATTTTAAGTTTAAATGAAAAGTATTCAATGAAAATTAAATTTGATTTTGAAATTCATTCATTTTTATAGAAACTGCAATAGTTTCACGAGAACCATCTTTTAGCGTATTTTAAGTTTAAATGAAAAGTATTCAATGAAAATTAAATAATGAAAATTAAATTTTATTTTCAAAGTCATTTATTTTTAAATAAACTGTAATAATTTCATGAGAATCATCTTTAAGTATATTTTCAACTTAAATAAAAACCATTCAATGAAAATTAAATTTGTTTTAAAATTCGTTCATTCTTATAGAAACAGCAATAGTTTCATTGGGACCCTCTTTTAACGTGTTTTAAGTTTAAATGAAAAGTATTCAATGAAAATTAAATTCGATTTTGAAAATCGTTTATTTTTATAGAAACTGCAATAGTTTCACAAGAACCATCTTTTAGCATATTTTAAGTTTAAATGAAAAGTATTCATCTTTTAGCGTATTTTAAGTTTAAATGAAAAGTATTCAATGAAAATTGAATTTGATTTTGAAAATCGTTCATTTTTATAGAAACTGCAATAGTTTTATGGGAACCATCTTTTAGAGTATTTTAAGCTTAAATGAAAAATTAAATTGATTTTGAAATTCGTTCATTCTTATAGAAACTGCAAAAGTTTCATGGGGACCATCTTTTAGCGTATTTTAAGTTTAAATCAAAAGTATTCAATGAAAATTAAATTTGATTTTGAAAATCGTTCATTTTTATAGAAACTACCATAGTTTCACGGGAACCATCTTTTAGCGTATTTTAAGCTTAAATGAAAAGGTTTCAATGAAAATTAAATTTATTTTGACCATCTTTTAGCGTATTTTAGGTTTAAATGAAAAGTATTCAATGAAAATTAAATTTGATTTTGAAAATCGTTCATTTTTATAGAAACTACCATAGTTTCACGGGAACCATCTTTTAGAGTATTTTAAGCTTAAATGAAAAGGTTTCAATAAAAATTAAATTGATTTTGACCATCTTTTAGCGTATTTTAAGTTTAAATGAAAAGTATTCAATAAAAATTAAATTCGATTTTGAAATTCATTCATTTTTAAAGAAACTCCAATAGTTTCACGAAAACCATCTTTTAGCTTATTTTAAGTTTAAATGAAAAGTATTCAATAAAAATTAAATTTGATTTTGAAAATCGTTCATTTTTATAGAAACTGCAATAGTTTCATGAGAACCATCTTTTAGCGTAATTTAAGCTTAAATGAAAAGTATTCAATGAAAATTAAATTTGATTTTGAAAATCGTTCATTTTTATTGAAACTGCAATAGTTTCACGAGAACCATCTTTTAGCGTATTTTAAGATCAAACGAAAAGTATTCAATGAAAATTAAAGTTGATTTACAAAGTCAATCATTTTTATAGAAACTGCAATATTTTCACGGGAACCATGTTTTAGCGTATTTTAAGATTAAATGAAAAGCATTCAATGAAAATTAAAGTTATTTTAAAAGTCGTTCATTCTTATAGAAACTGCAATAGTTTCATTGGGACCATCTTTTAGTGAATTTTAAGTTTAAATGAAAAGTATTCAATGAAAATTAAATTCGATTTTGATAATCGTTCATTCTTAAAGAAACTGCAATAGTTTCACGAGAACCATCTTTTAGCGTATTTTAAGTTTAAATGAAAAGCATTCAATGAAAATTAAATTTGATTTTGAAAATGATTCATTTTTATAGAAACTACCATAGTTTCAGAGGAACAATCTTTTAGCGTATTTTAAGCTTAAATGAAAAGGTTTCAATAAAAATTAAATTGATTTTGACCATCTTTTAGCGTATTTTAAGTTTAAATGAAAAGTATTCAATGAAAATTAAATTTGATTTTGAAAATCGTTCATTTTTATAGAAACTACCATAGTTTCACGGGAATCATCTTTTTGCGTATTTTAAGCTTAAATGAAAAGGTTTCAATGAAAATTAAATTGATTTTGTCGATCTTTCAGAGTGTATTAAGTTTAAATGAAAAGTATTCAATGAAAACTAAGGTTGATTTTGAAATTCATTCATTTTTATAGAAACTGCAATAGTTTCACTAGAACTATCTTTTAGCTTATTTTAAGTTTAAATTAAAAGTATTCAATTAAAATTAAATTTAATTTTGAAAATTGTTCATTTTTATAGAAACTGCAATAGTTTCATGGGAACCATCTTTTAGTGTAATTTAAGCTTAAATAAAAAGTATTCAATGAAAATTTAATTTTACTTTGAAAATCGTTCATTTTTATAGAAACTGCAATAGTTTCATGGGGACCATTTTTTAGTGTATTTTAAGTTTAAAAGAAAAGTATTCAATGAAAATTAAATTTGATTTTGAAATTCATTCATTATTATAGAAACTGCAATAGTTTCACGCGCCTTCCCCTTTAGGCAGATCCCGTTTATTTTTGAAATTCGTTCATTCTTATAGAAACTGCAATAGTGTCATGGGGACTATCTTTTAGTGTATTTTAAGTTTAAATGAAAAGTATTCAATGAAAATTAAATTTGATTTTGAAATTCATTCATTATTTTATAAACTGCAATAGTTTCACGCGCCTTCCCCTTTAGGCAGATCCCGTTTATTTTCGTTTCGGAGTATTTTTGGTTTTCCCTCCAAAATTGACCCCCCCCTCCCCTGCCCTCAGAAATGGGGGAACGAAGGGCCTCTGGGCCTTCCCCTTGAGGCAGATCTCATTTATTTTCGATTCTGAGTATTTTTGGTTTTCTCTCCAAAATTGACTCCCCCCCTCCCCCTCCCCTGCCCTCAGAAATTTGGGAACGAAGGGCCTCTGAGCCTTCCCCTTGAGGCAGATCTCATTTATTTTCGATTCTGAGTATTTTTGGTTTTCCCTCCAAAATTGACCCCCCCCCCTCCCCTTCCCACAAAAAAGGGGGAACCAAGGGAAACTTAGATACTATTTTAAATTGACAATACTTATCAAACATCACTTGCGTATTATACAGACCACATCGGAAAGGTAAAGCTAGTTCAAGTCACAATGTCATTCTATCATCGTTAGCCATTTTCATAGACTGATATTGTTTCAAATTTATAACAAATTACTTGAGTTAACAGCTCCTTCGGGGTTACCTTAACTTCTAATCAGTTTAATCCTTTTTTTTCTCCCCCTTCATACAATCCAATCACTAATTAGAATCATTCACACTCCTATTATTCGAAACATTAATTAATATCGTTCATAGTGTCCAAGTTGCGAATCTCATTACCCCTTTTTAAATGTCAATCAAATAATTCTGATTATAGTGTCCAATTTTTTAATAACAAAAAAAAACCTGTCTGCTTTTCAAAATGTTCGTATTTGGAACTCTGCCAATTAACACTAAGAAGTGAATTGGGTAATCCCCTAGCAATAACAAAAGGCTTAGCAGTGATTACATGTCATTTTCGACCCATTGTCGGCGACAATTCAATCAAAGCAGAGTTGTGCGAATGGAATACCTTTTCGCAAATTGAGTTAGCTTAATACAAATGAGATATCATTTTACATATAATGTAATCCCAAATAGCAAAGGAAGGAACATAGTCTACCCAAAGTATAATGCTATTTGAGAGGATACTCACTCTCTTTGAAAAGGTTTTTTAAGAATGTACATGTGAACTCATGACGTACATTCATTGTGCAATTGACAACAAAAACAGAAAAAAAACCTGTTTGCTTTAAATTATATTATTACGATCAAACTCTCAAAAACATGCTTGACTAAATTATACACTGCCAATTAACTCGTTCGGTAATCAGCCATGGAAAGGTGCTATGGAATATAAAGGCATAGAAACTTAGAGTTGACCCAGAAAATTGTCTGCTTGGCCCAGGAACATGCCTGGTTGACCAAAAAAGCTGTCTGGTAGGTTTTGTATAAATCCATATTCAATTGCCATGGAACGTAGAATAACGTGGATATTGCTATACCCGTGAGCAAATAGCATGGTCCTATACCCGTGAGCAAATAACGTAGAAATTGCTATATGTCTACGCAAATAACATGGAAATTGCTATATGGCTGTTAGAAGTATAACCTACTACTCTACTACTCTGTAAGTTCAGTCTGAGCTACCCCAGTTCTAAATGGTTACCTGAGGAAATTTGAGGAAGGTAAACAGAAAGGGTATGTGAAAGCAAAGAATGTCTGCCCCCTCCCTCTGTTGCACTTCCTGGATGAATAGCCATGAAGCGGAGTTCAGCACTGTAGGTTTGGACTAAGAGGTCTAGCGCCGTTTCTTCTTCTCTTTGGTTTTTGGCTTTTAAACTACCACAGCAGAATTAAAAAAACAGATGTATTAAAAAAAAGATAATAAAAATACATAATTATACCTGTGGCTGAAAAGTCGTGCCTTCAAAACCATAACCCATTGCCGGAACACCCATTGTCATGTTCATTGATACATTGACGTTCATTGAAGGGAATATTGGAGGGATGGCTCCGTGAAGTGTTGTGCCTGGTAACGCAGACGCGGTGATCCCGTTAGGATAATGATCACTGTACTGAGATGCACAAATTGGTGGTGAGGTTAGAAGATGAGGAAGCTTTGGTTGGTACTGAGGGTAATGTTGGCTGTACTAAAAAGAAATAATATAATGTGAGGAATACACAGTCTTTTATTAATTATATTCTAGTGTTTTAATGAGCTTTGCAGGATATTATAGAAAAATTCAATGATAAGATATGGAAATATAAAAAAAATATCGTTTCTAGAGAAAAATATGCATAGAGGCTTATTGAAAGCAAAGAGTAAAATTCAGAACGTTGAACTTTCTTCCAAAGAGACAGTTTTTGACCTTAATGTGTTTGTTTATTTTATCGATGGCATTTACCACAATAAGTACTATAAACTTGTCAAAGCTTTTAATCTATCACGAAGAGAAGCCTTTTCCATTTCCCTAGATACATTATACTACCTGACGATGTGCTACCTCCCAACTAAAATTAAAAAAATCTGAGGGTTTAGAATTTGACTCTTTAAAAATCACAGATCATCTTTAAATTTATTAAAGACTTATATGCGAGAGTTTAAGACCGCTATAAAATTTTCCAAACCAAGTTCATATTCAAACTAAAATGAAAAGGGGTCTATTTAATTGTGCGAATACTTCTCCATTCAGTTATATAATTTATCAAACATTGGGTATATATCAGTCCTCGACAATTTCTAGAGAAGAAATAAATAAGTCCAATTTCTTAAATTTTCCAAATCAATATCATGACCGGAAGTCTAATGACGTTGTTGTGCCGTGCTTAATAGAGCGTTAAAACATTATTTTGAGCTTTTATTCTAGGAACTGTGCTTGAACTCACTAAATTTTGTCAAAAATATGGTAACTTCCTAGCTTGAAGGAGAGATAATGGAATTGTGAGGAGCTATAATTTGTCTAATGAATGTAATTAATAGCTCAGTAAGATTAACTTTGTAGGCCAAGCACTACGCTCTTTACTGTTTTAGAACAAAAACATTTCGTCTTATTCAAAATGTACATCTGTATCAAGAAAACCTACCTTAGAGGTAATAAAATCATTCAGGATGCATAAAACTGGGTAACTAGTTAGTACGATCAAATCGCTAATAATAATAACAATAATAATAATCATAATATATTGAAAACCCATCGTATACAGTAAATGTACAATGACAGAGTATACAGAATAATACGAAAAGAGGAAACAGAAAGGAAACATACTCAAAAATAACAATTTCTTCAAAAATAACAGCAAAAAAAAAACAACTTCTGCATGGAAGGAAAAGAGAGACAAAAAAAGGGAAACAAATGGAATAATTAAACAAGCAAACTTGCCCATTCGTGCTTTAAAATTACTAGTTTTATTTTTTGCAGGCTAATAAGTTTCTCAACAGCTAGATTTGGGTCGGCTACGCTATAGCGCCGAATCAGAAAACTATTTTTGTCCATGGTGGCAATTTTAGTAGGTACTTGGCAAAACAGAAAAACAAAGAGCGGATTAATGAAAATGAACGGTAAATAAAAAGTGACTGGTGTCAATAGTGACCTAAACTCAAAGAAATGTATTTTGACAAAAGAAAATACACTCGTTGAAGGAATATGCCTTTATCATGCCTTTATCAGAACTTATCATAACGTTACTGCCATGCCTAAAGGGGCACTTTCATACTGTCATACCTAAAGGGGCATTTTCACATTTTTATGATGATTGCCAATAACCATTTGCTAAGCTGTTCTTAAAGTGAGGGTTAGAAGGGCGATTCAGATAAGGAGGATTAAAGTGGGAATGAACTAGTGTTCGCCCGCTTAAGAGCAGCTTAGCAAAAATTTCAGCAGTTGTCTCGTAACTACAAATACGTTCTTATTTTCTATTTTTTCCATTTCCACTTCCACTTTTCCCATCCCAATTTTGTATTTTCCCAAAAACGCTGATCAGGAATGTATGTTTTTTTTTAGTTTTTGTTTCCAGAAATAATCGTATCCGCACAATGGTTCTAGAATGTCAAGATTGTGCTCATTCGAATATAAATTCTAAGTTCTAGTGCTTTTTTCAGTTAACTAGATCATGCCAGAGGAAATACCGTTTTCTGCCATTTTATAACGCAAAACAAAAACTTAAGCCCGACCAAGGCCAGAATGCTGTCGAGTGGACAAGTTTCCCCTTTTTTGCAGAAATACTTTACATCTGGAATAAAGAACCACACACATTTGCTCACCTTCACAAGGACGGAGGGCATAGTGAGGATCACCAAAGAAGCAATTGTTTTTCAATGAGCCTGCCCCAATATCTGTGTAAACTAGATATTGCAACCTTAAAAATTGTTTTCGGCATTTCAGACACCCTCTCTCCCTAGCAAAAATTAAGCTTATATCTATTTTTAGAGGCAACGTTCGTTTTCGTGGAATTGTTCTGTAAAAGTTAAACTTTTACCGTAAAGAGCAGGGGGTTGAATGGGTTAGCACCATCCCTCATAATTATGATGAGCCGTAGTATGCTATAAAAAACTGTAAGATTTTAGAAAAAGTAATTTTTCCCAACGAAAATAGAGAAAAACCTTAAAACTTAAAAAGTACATAAATTGTCCTATATATGAGGGGTTCTACAGCCCCCTTAAGTCGCCAATTCCTTACGCCAAAGTTTCGCTTAAGCTTCATTGTGAGTACAGTCAGTATCTAATATATTAAACGTTTTAACTTCAGGTTAAAGAATAGGCAGCTTAAGGGTACGGTAGGGTCATATATAGAATTTATTTATGTGTGTTCTAATTTTTAACATCATTCTTTACTATTTTTTCGTCTAGAATTTGCGTTTTTTGTTTCGTCCGTGTATCCAGGTAGAGCTCAGAAGATTCAAAATTCTCGTGCACGTGAAAAATAATTCTAATTTAGACACTTTTGAATTCTTCTATTGCTGTTAAACCTATTCATAGTTAAATCCCTCTCTCCGATTAGTTAGGCATCATTTTATTACGGAATTCTGCACAACTACTAGGACCTCTAAAGATAAGCGCAATCAATAAGGAGTTAATAAAGCTGGTGTTACCTGGGATTGCGGGTTAAGTGAGTAAGTAACATTTCCGCAATTTTGTGGACTTGAGTACTGGTTTTGGCCACCACAAAGGGACGGTGACATCGGGCCGGAGTGTATAATGTTTTTCAGGGAGGCCAAGACGTCAGAAACCTGATCCTTTTCAGGTGGTCTTTGAGACGAATGTAGTTGATCTGCTTGAAGCTGATACGAACTATTACAATCCCTGAAAATATAAGCTAAGCTTTAAGAATGTTCGCAGGATTTTTCATCTGTGGCCTTCATGAATCTATAACATTAAAAATGTTGGGGAAAAAAAATCACCAAACGACATAGTTGCAGATTGAAAAAGGAGTAGCTATTAGAACTTCATATTTAGCACAATTCGACGTCCATTCCAATCAGTCCGAAGATTTAGTTTGCATTTATTCTAGACTGCTTGAAAACTTGACCGTACCTCTATTTAATTTTTTGCCTAAAACTTAATCTCAATATTTGTCATTTATGCATACAATTTTTTAATCCTTTTTCATACAATTTTTTTTTTTTGGGGGGGGGGGGTTATTGTAGCCTAATAAATATAAAAATGCATGAATCAAAGAAGATTGAGAGCTTTTTATTGTATTCTTACTTTTGCTGCTATCACTTTATTTCGTTAAGATTTCTATATGTTAGGGTTTGAAACCACATTGAAAATCCAGGAGGTAAACTTCCGGGAAACGTTTTAATTAACTATGGATAGACTTACAGGAATGGTAACTTGATAGTACAAGCCAGGTAGGTCCTACACATCTAAAAAGTTCTCCTAATTTGAGTTTGCTGTCCATTAGTAGTTTAAGTTATTAACATATTCACAATATGACAAAATGATCTTAGCCTAAAGGTTAAGTTTTAAAACCAACAATTTCTTTCAAATAAAAGTAAAGAGCGACATTTAAGTTAAAAACAAACATAAATTGTTCTGTATACGAGGGAGCTTGCAACTCTTATCATTCCACCGCTCTTTATAGTGAAGTTTTACTTTTGCTTTACTGAAAGCATTTTTGAGAGCAAAACATATAGTCAGCAGGTAAATGCAAGCCTTTTGTTTACTGATTACTTTTCGAAACGTTTGAATATGAAATTTTGCTAGAGGCAACGCTCTACAGTTGCCTAAGTAGAGAACCATGTGCCTTCTATGTATTATTTTTTTTCTGATAACTTTGTATGAAAGAGAAAGTAGTAAAAACTTCAGAAGGCACTTAGTCGATTGGAAATTGAAAATTCTAAAGCCTTTTACGGGTCGAAAGTAATTGAAGGTTAACCAAACTCCTCCCGTGACTTTTTTTTAAACCAAGAACACCCTCGTAACCACCCATGATATAAGATTCAAGTTTTGAGATACCCAAAAGTTGTTCAGAATTGTCAATTCATAATAAAACCCAAAAAGGGCCACGAAACTTTTTAATCGATCGGATCAAAAATTGAGTCCTTAAGTCTTTGGGCCAAAGAGAACCGATAGCATAAGGAAAAATAGGGGCGGAAAATGTTGGCTACCGCAAAAATGGGGCCTACAAAGGGCCATTAAACTTTTTTTGAATGAATTGAAGCTTGAAACTGCAAGTCCCTCGGCCAGGAAAGCTCTAATGGACTGCAATAGTTTTAGTTACGGCAGGAGGCAGGTTCTTCCCAAAAATAGGGGATCTCTTTTCTGAGAGGCTTGAAACATGTACCTTTAAGCCCTTTGGTTGTAGGGAGCCCAATGCATAATAAAACATTAATAATAAATAAGGTTCCCCAGTAAATAAAGCTATAAAAAGGACCAAAAATATTCTTTTTGTTGGGGTATCGGCTCTCTGGTATTAGATCCAGAAATGGTCCGAGGAACTGTTTCTCCTATTGGCTTGGCCCTTCAAGAATTTTTCCCTGAGCTAAAGAAACCAAACCCTTTTTGGGAGGTGATGGGTGTTATTGGACCGGGAAAGGGTCCAAAAATTGTTTTCTCTCCCATCATCTGGGAGTAGAAAGGGGGGGCCAGTCGTGACGGGAGTCCAAATATGGGCATAGAGTCCCTAGGGAGAACACGTGGTAATCTCAGTCGTGACGGGGCACCAAATATGGGCATGGAATCCCCAGGGAGAACACGTTTCCGAGAAATTGATTAATGTCTGACAGGTGATGTCAAGGTTGATTGATTTGTCACGAAAGGGGAATTAATTTGTTGTTTCTAAGGGGAATTATTGATTCAAGAAAGGGGAATTAATTTGTTGCTTCTAAGGGGAATTATCGATTCACAAAAGGGGAATTAATTTGTTGTTTCTAAGGGGAATTATTGATTCAAGAAAGGGGAATTAATTTGTTGTTTCTAAGGGGAAGGTGGGGAAGAGATATATTGATTGCGTAATCGAAGGCAGAGAATTCCCGAGAAATTGATTACATAATCAGTAGAACCCTATCAGGAACTCGTGACGGGAATCCATTTATGAGCATAGAATGACGTAATCAACTAGGACAAATGCATTTCTGAGAAATTGATTACATAATCGGTAGAACCCTATCAGAAGGTCATGACGGGAGTCCATTTATGGGCATAGAATGACGTAATCGACTAGGACAGTTGGATTTCTGAGAAATTGATTACATAATCGGTAGAACCCTATCAGAATGTTATGACGGTGGCCCATATATTGGCATAGAATGACGTAATCAACTAAGACAATTGGATTTCCGAGAAAATTGATTACATAATCGGTAGAACCCTATCAGGAGGTCATGACGGGAGTCCATATATAGGCATAGAATGACGTAATCGACTAGGACAGTTGGAATATTTCAGTAGTGGTTTGTCGTGGTTTACCATTTCACAGTTACATTCTCTTGATTTTTCAAAGTTCATTTTGAATTTATTTCGTTGAAATGCAAGAGTTGGAATATTTCAGTAGTGGTTTGTCGTAGTTTACCTTGTCACAGTTACATTCTCTCGATTTTTCAAAGTTCATTTTGAATTTCTTTCATTGAAATGCAAGAGTTGGATTATTTCAGTAGTGTTTTGTCGTGGTTTACCTTGTCACAGTTACATTCTCTTGATTTTTCAAAGTTCATTTTGGATTTATTTCATTGAAATGCAAGAGTTGGAGTATTTCAGTAGTGTTTTGATGTTTTTTACATTGTCAAAGTTACATTCTCTTAATTTTTCAAAGTTCATTTTGGATTTCTTTCCTTGAAATGCAAGAATTGGAATATTTCAGTAGTGTTTTGATGTGGTTTACCTTGTCACAGTCACATTCTCTTAAGTTTTCAAAGTTCATTTTGAATTTCTTTTGTTGAAATGCAAGAGTTGCAATATTTCAGTAGTGTTTTGTTGTAGTTTACCTTGTCACAGTTACATTCTCGTGATTTTTCAAAGTTCATTTTGGATTTCTTTCATTGAAATGCAAGAGTTGGATTATTTCAGTAGTGTTTTGTCATGGTTTACCTTGTCACAGTTACATTTTCGTGATTTTTCAAAGTTCATTTTGAATCTCTTTCTTTGAAATGCAAGAGTTGGAATATTTCAGTAGTGTTTTGTCGTGGTTTACCCTGTCACACTTTCATTCTCTTGATTTTTCAAAGTTCATTTTGAATTTCTTTCAATGAAATGCAAGAGTTGGATTATTTCAGTAGTGTTTTGTCATGTTTTACCCTGTCACAGTTATATTCTCTTGATTTTTCAAAGTTCATCTTGAATTTCTTTCATTGAAATGCATGAGTTGGAATATTTCAGTAGTGTTTTGTTGTGGTTTACCATGTCACAGTTATATTCCCTTGATTTTTCAAAGTTCATTTTGAATTTCTTTCATTGAAATGCAAGAGTTGGATTATTTCATTAGTGTTGTGATGTGGTTTACCTTGTCACAGTTACATTCTCTTGATTTTTCAAAGTTCATTTTGAATTTCTTTCACTGAAATGCAAGAGTTGGATTATTTAAGTAGTGTTTTGTTGTGGTTTACATTGTCACAGTTACATTCTCGTGATTTTCAAATTACATTGAATTTATTTAGTTTTAATGCAAGAGATTGAATATTTTAGTAGTGTCTTGTTGTAGTTTACCTTGTCGCAGATACATTTTCTAGATTTTTCAAAGTTCATTTATGAATTTTTTTCATTGAAATGCAAGAGTTGGAATATTTCAGTAGCGGTTTGTTGTGGTTTACAGTGTCACAGTTACATTCTCTTGATTTTTCAAAGTTCATTTTGAATTTCTTTCGTTGAAATGCAAGAGTTGGAATATTTCAGTAGTGTTTTGTCATGGTTTACCCTGTCACACTTACATTATCTTAATTTTTCAAAGTTTATTTTGAATTTCTTTCACTGAAATGCCTGAGTTGGATTATTTCAGTAGTGTTTTGTTGTGGTTTACCTTGTCACAGTTACATTCTTTTAATTTTTCAAAGTTCATTTTGAATTTCTTTCGTTGAAAAACAAGAGTTGGAATATTTCAGTAGTGTTTTGTTGTGTTTTACATTGTCACAGTTACATTCTCTTGATTTTTCAAAGTTCGTTTTGAATTTCTTTCATTGAAATGCAAGAGTTGGAATATTTCAGTAGTGTCTTGTCGTGGTTTACCTTGTCCAGTTACATTCTCTTAATTTTTCAAAGTTCATTTTCGATTTCTTTCGTTGAAATGCAAGAGTTGGAATATTTCAGTAGTGTTTTGTTGTAGTTTACCTTGTCACAGTTACATTCTCTTAATTTTTCAAAGTTCATTTTGGATTTCTTTCGATGAAATGCAAGAGTTGGAATATTTCAATAGTGTTTTGTCGTGGTTTACCTTGTCACAGTTACATTCTCTTGATTTTTCAAAGTTCATTTGAATTTCTTTCATTGAAATGCAAGAGTTGTATTATTTCAGTAGTGTTTTGTCGTGGTTTACCATTTCACAGTTACATTCTCTTGATTTTTCAAAGTTCATTTTGGTTTTCATTCGTTGAAATGCATGAGTTGGAATATTTCAGTAGTGTTTTGTTGTAGTTTACCTTGTTACAGTTACATTCTCTTAATTTTTCAAAGTTCATTTTGGTTTTCATTCGTTGAAATGTAAGAGTTGGAATATTTCAATAGTGTTTTGTCGTGGTTTACCTTGTCACACTTACATTCTCGTGATTTTTCAAAGTTCAAAAGTTCATTTTGAATTTCTTTCATTGAAATGCAAGAGTCGGAATATTTCAGTAGTGTTTTGTTATGGTTTACCTTGTCACAGTTACATTCTCATGATTTTTCAAAGTTCATTTATGAATTTGTTTCGTTGAAATGTAAGAGTTGGAATATTTCAGTAGTGTTTTGTTGTGGTTTACAGTGTCAAAGATATATTCTCTTGATTTTTCAAAGCTCATTTTAAATTTCTTTCATTGAAATGTAAGAGTTGGAATATTTCAGTAGTTTTTTGTCGTGGTTTACCTTGTCACAGTTACATTTTCTTGATTTGTCAAAGTTTATTTTGAATTTCTTTCACTGAAATGCAAGAATTGGAATATTCCAGTAGTGTTTAGTTGTGTTTTACATTGTCACAGTTACATTCTCTTGATTTTTCAAAGTTCATTTGAATTTCTTTCATTGAAATGCAAGAGTTGGAATATTTCAGTAGTGTCTTGTCGTGGTTTACCTTGTCACAGTTACATTCTATTAATTTTTCAAAGTTCATTTTCGATTTCTTTCGTTGAAATGTAAGAGTTGGAAAATTTCAGTAGTGTTTAGTTGTAGTTTACCTTGTCACAGTTACATTCTCTTAATTTTTCAAAGTTCATTTTGGATTTCTTTCGATGAAATGCAAGAGTTGGAATATTTCAATAGTGTTTTGTCGTGGTTTACCTTGTCACAGTTACATTCTCTTAATTTTTCAAAGTTCATTTGAATTTCTTTCTTTGAAATGCAAGAGTTGGATTATTTCAGTAGTGTTTTGTCGAGGTTTACCATTTCACAGTTACATTCTCTAGATTTTTCAAAGTTCATTTTGGTTTTCATTCGTTGAAATGCATGAGTTGGAATATTTCAGTGGTGTTTCGTAATGGTTTACCTTGTCACAGTTACATTATCTTAATTTTTCAAAGTTCATTTTGGTTTTCATTCGTTGAAATGCATGAGTTGGAATATTTCAGTAGTGTTTTGTCGTGGTTTACCTTGTCAAAGTTACATTCTCTTTATTTTTCAAAGTTCATTTTGAATTTCTTTCGTTGAAATGCAAGAGTTGGAATATTTAAGTAGTGTTTTGTCATGGTTTAGCTTGTCACAGTTACATTTTCTAGATTTTTCAAAGTTCATTTTGAATTTTTTTATTGAAATGCAAGAGTTGGATTATTTCAGTAGTGTTTTGTTGTAGTTTACCTTATCGCAGTTACATTCTATTGATTTTTCAAAGTTCATTTTGAATTTCTTTCGATGAAATGTGAGAGTTGGAATATTTCAATAGTGTTTTGTTGAGGTTTACCTTGTCACAGTTACATTTTATTAATTTTTCAAAGTTCATTTTGAATTTCTTTCATTGAGATGCAAGAGTTGGAATATTTCAGTAGTGTTTTGTCATGGTTTACCTTGTCACAGTTACATTCTCTTAATTTTTCAAAGTTCATTTTGAATTTCTTTTCATTGAAATGCAAGAGTTGGAAGATTTCAGTAGTATTTTGACGTGGTTTACCTTGTAGCAGTTACATTCTCTTAATTTTTCAAAGTTCATTTTGGATTTCTTTCGTTGAAATGCAAGAGTTTGAATATTTCAGTATTGTTTTGATGTGGTTTACCTTGTCACAGCTACATTCTCTAGATTTTTCAAAGTTCATTTTGAATTTCTTTCGTTGAAATGCAAGAGTTGGAATATTTCAGTAGTGTTTTGTCGTGGTTTACCTTGCCACAGTTACATTCTCTAGATTTTTCAAAGTTAATTTTTGTTTTCATTCGTTGAAATGTAAGAGTTGGAATATTTCAATAGTGTTTTGTCATGGTTTACCTTGTCACACTTACATTCTCGTGATTTTTCAAAGTTCAAAAGTTCATTTTGAATTTCTTTCATTGAAATGCAAGAGTTGGAATATTTCAGTAGTGTTTTGTTATGGTTTACCTTGTCACAGTTACATTCCCATGATTTTTCAAAGTTCATTTTGGTTTTCATTCGTTGTTCATTAGTGTTCATTAGTTGTTCATTAGGTTTTCATTAGTGTTTTGTCGTGGTTTACCTTGTCACACTTACATTCTCGTGATTTTTCAAAATTCAAAAGTTCATTTATAAATTTCTTTCGTTGAAATGCAAGAGTTGGAATATTTCAGTAGTGTTTTGTTGTGGTTTACAGGGTCAAAGTTACATTCTCTTGATTTTTCAAAGCTCATTTTGAATTTCTTTCATTGAAATGCAAGAGTTGGATTATTTCAATAGTTTTTTGTCGTGGTTTACCTTGTCACAGTTACATTTTCTTGATTTGTCAAAGTTTATTTTAAATTTCTTTCACTGAAATGCAAGAGTTGGATTATTTCAGTAGTGTTTTGTTGTGGTTTACCTTCTCACAGTTACATTCTTTTGATTTTTCAAAGTTCAATTGATTTTTTTTCATTGAAATGCTAGCGTTGGAATATTTTAGTAGGGCTTCGTTGTGTTTTATATTGTCATAGTTACATTCTCTTGATTCTTCAAAGTTCATTTGCAATTCATTTTATTCATATGGACGAGTTAAATTATTTCAGTAGTGTCTTGTCGTGGTTTACCTTGTCAGAGTTACATTCTCTTAATTTTTCAAAGTTCATTTTGGTTTTCTTTCGCTGAAATGCAAGAGATGGAGTATTTCAGTAGTGTTTTGTTTTAGTTTACCTTGTCACAGTTACATTCTCTTGATTTTTCAAAGTTCATTTGAATTTCTTTCATTGAAATGTAAGAGTTGGAATATTTCAGTAGTGTTTTGTTGTGTTTTACATTGTCACAGTTACATTCTCTTGATTTTTCAAAGTTCATTTTGAATTTCTTTCGTTGAAATGCAAGAGTTGGAATATTTCAGTAGTGTCTTGTCACGGTTTACCTTGTCACAGTTACATTCTCTTAATTTTTCAAAGTTCATTTTGGTTTTCATTCGTTGAAATGCAAGAGTTGGAATATTTCAATAGTGTTTTGTCGTAGTTTACCTTGTCACAGTAACATTCTCTTGATTTTTCCAAGTTCATTTTGAATTTCTTTCGATGAAATGCAAGAGTTGGAATATTTCAGTAGCGTTTTGTCGTGGTTTACCTAGTCACAGTTACATTCTCTAGATTTTTCAAAGTTCATTGAGGTTTTCTTTCGCTGAAATGCAAGAGTTGGAATATTTCAGTAGTGTTTTGTCGTGGTTTACCTTGTCACAGTTACATTCTCGTGATTTTTCAAAGTTCAAAAGTTCATTTTGAATTTCTTTCATTGCAATGCAAGAGTTGGAATATTTCAGTAGTGTTTTGTTATGGTTTACCTTGTCACAGTTACATTCTCATGATTTTTCAAAGTTCATTTATAAATTTATTTCGTTGAAATGCAAGAGTTGGAATATTTCAGTAGTGTTTTGTTGTGGTTTACAGTGTCACAGTTACATTCTCTTGATTTTTCAAAGTTCATTTTGAATTTCTTTCATTGAAATGTAAGAGTTGGAATATTTCAGTAGTGTTTTGTCGTGGTTTACCTTGTCACAGTTACATTTTCTTACAAATTCCACTTGTATGTAATGTAATGTAACTGTACAGTTACATTACAAATTCCAAAATGAACTTTGAAAAATTAAGATAATGTAACTGTGACAAGGTAAACCGGATCAAAACACTACTGAAATATTCCAACTCTTGCATTTCAACGACAGAAAACCAAAATGAACTTTGAAATATCAAGAGAATGTAACTGTGACAAGGTTAACCACATCAATACACTACTGAAATATTCCAACTCTTGCATTTCAATGAAAGAAATTCAAAATAAACTTTGAAAAATCAAGAGAATGTAACTGTGACAAGGTTAACCATGAAAAAACACTACTGAAATATTCCAACTCTTGCATTTCAATGAAAGAAATTTAAAATAGACTTTGAAAAATCAAGATAATGTAACTGTGATAAGGTAAACCACAACAAAACACTACTTAAACATTCCAACTCATGCATTTCAACGAAAGAAATTCAAAATGAACTTTGAAAAATTAAGAGAATGTAAGTGAAATAAGGTAAACCACGACAAAACACTATTGAAATATTCCAACTCTTACATTTCAACGAAAGAAAACCAAAATGAATTTTGAAAAATTAAGAGAATGTAACTGTGACTAGGTAAACCACGACAAAACACTACTGAAATATTCCAACTCTTGCATTTCATCGAAAGAAATTCAAAATGAATTTTGAAAAATTAAGAGAATGTAACTGTGACAAGGTAAACTACAACAAAACACTAGTGAAATATTCCAACTCATGCATTTCAACGAATGAAAACCAAAATGAACTTTGAAAAATTAAGAGAATGTAACTGTGACAAGGTAAACAGTGACAAGACACTACTGAAATATTCCAACTCTTGCATTTCAACGAAAGAAATTCAATGAACTTTGAAAAATCAAGAGAATGTAACTGTGACAATGTAAAACACAACAAAACACTACTGAAATATTCCAACTCTTGCATTTCAATGAAAGAAATTCAAATGAACTTTGAAAAATCAAGAGAATGTAACTGTGACAAGGTAAACCACGACAAAACACTATTGAAATATTCCAACTCTTGCATTTCATCGAAAGAAATCCAAAATGAACTTTGAAAAAATAAGAGAATGTAACTGTGACAAGGTAAACTACAACAAAACACTACTGAAATATTCCAACTCTTGCATTTCAGCGAAATAAACCATGACACGACCCTACTGAAAGATTTCAAATCGTGCATTTCAACGAAAGGAGTTCAAAATGAACTTTGGAGAATCAAGAGAATGTAACTCTGACAATCTAAAACACATCGAGACCCTACTGAAATATTCTAAATCTTGCACTTCAATGAAAGAAAATCAACAAAACAGACTAGGTAAACTACAACAAAACACTAGCGAAATATTCCAACTCATGCATTTCAACGAATGAAAACCAAAATGAACTTTGAAAAATCAAGAGAATGTAACTGTGACAATGTAAAACACAACAAAACACAACTGAAATATTCCAACTCTTACATTTCAATGAAAGAAATTCAAATGAACATTGAAAAATCAAGAGAATGTAACTGTGACAAGGTAAACTACAACAAAACACTACTGAAATACTCCATCTCTTGCATTTCAGCGAAAGAAAACCAAAATGAACTTTGAAAAATTAAGAGAATGTAACTCTGACAAGGTAAACCACGACAAGACACTACTGAAATAATCCAACTCTTGCATTTCAATGAAAGAAATTCAAAATGAACTTTGAAAAATCAAGAGAATGTAACTGTGACAATGTAAACCACAACAAAACACTACTGAAATAATCCAACTCTTGCATTTCATTGAAATAAATTCAAAATAAACTTTGACAAATCAAGAAAATGTAACTGTGACAAGGTAAACCACGACAAAAAACTACTGAAATATTCCAACTCTTACATTTCAATGAAAGAAATTCAAAATGAGCTTTGAAAAATCAAGAGAATGTAACTTTGACACTGTAAACCACAACAAAACACTACTTAAATATTCCAACTCTTGCATTTCAACGAAAGAAATTTATAAATGAACTTTGAAAAATCATGAGAATTTAACTGTGACAAGGTAAACCATAACAAAACACTACTGAAATATTCCAACTCTTGCATTTCAATGAAAGAAATTCAAAATGAACTTTTGAACTTTAAAAAATCACGAGAATGTAAGTGTGACAAGGTAAACCACGACAAAACACTATTGAAATATTCCAACTCTTACATTTCAATGAATGAAAACAAAAATGAACTTTGAAAAATCTAGAGAATGTAACTATGGCAAGGTAAACCACGACAAAACACTACTGAAATGTTCCAACTCTTGCATTTCAACGAAAGAAATTCAAAATGAACTTTTAAAAATCTAGAGAATGAAACTGTGACAAGGTAAACCACATCAAAACACTACTGAAATATTCAAACTCTTGCATTTCAACGAAAGAAAAACAAAATGAACTTTGAAAAATTAAGAAAATGTAACTGTGACAAGGTAAACCACGACAAAACACTACTGAAATATTCCAACTCTTGCATTTCAATGAAAAGAAATTCAAAATGAACTTTGAAAAATCAAGAGAATATAGCTTTGACAATGTAAACCAGGACAAAACACTACTGAAATATTCCAACTCTTGCATCTCAATGAAAGAAATTCAAAATGAACTTTGTAAAATCTAGAGAATGTAACTGTGACAAGGTAAACCACATCAAAACAATACTGAAATATTCAAACTCTTGCATTTCAACGAAAGAAATCCAAAATGAACATTGAAAAATTAAGAGAATGTAACAGTGACAAGGTAAACCACAACAAAACACTACTGAAATATTCCAACTCTTGCATTTCAATGAAAAGAAATTCAAAATGAACTTTGAAAAATTAAGAGAATGTAACTGTGACAAGGTAAACCATGACAAAACACTACTGAAATATTCCAACTCTTGCATTTCAATGAAAGAGATTTAAAATGAACTTTGAAAAATCAAGAGAATGTTACTGTGATAAGGTAAACCTCAACATAACACTATTGAAATACTCCAACTCTCACATTTCATCGAAGTACATTCTAAATGAACTTTGAAAATCAATATAATGTAACTGCGATTAGGTAAAGTACATCAAAACACTAATGAAATAAACCAATACTTGAATTTCAATAAAAAAAATTCAAAATGAACTTTGAAAAATCTAGAGAATGTAACTGTGACAAGCTAAACCATGACAAAACACTACTGAAATATTCCAACTCTTGAATTTCAACGAAAGAAATTCCAAAATGAACTTTGAAAAATTAAGAGAATGTAACTGTGACAAGGGTAACCACATCAAAACACTACTTAAATATTCCGACTCATGCATTTCATCGAAAGAAAACCAAAATGAACTTTGAAAAATTAAGAGAGTGTAACTGTGACAAGGTTAACCACATCAAAACACTACTGAAATATTCCAACTCATGCATTTCAATGAAAGAAATTCAAAATGAACTTTGAAAAATCAAGATAATGTAATTGTGACAAGGTAAACCATGACAAAACACTACTGAAATATTCCATCTTTAGCATTTCAATGAAAGAAATTCAAAATGGACTTTGAAAAATCAAGAGAATGTAACTGTGATAAGGTAAACCACAACAAAACACTACTGAAACATTCCAGCTCATGCATTTCAACGAAAGAAATTCAAAATGAACTTTGAAAAATTAAGAGAATGTAACTTTGATTAGGTAAACCACGACAAAACACAATTGAAATATTCCAACTCATGCATTTCATCGAAAGAAATCCAAAATGAACTTTAAAAAATTCAGAGAATGTAAGTGTGATAAGGTAAACCACGACAAAACACTATTGAAATTTTCCAACTCTTACATTCCAACGAAAGAAAACCAAAATGAACTTTGAAAAATTAAGAGAATGTAACTGTGACAAGGTAAACCATGACAAAACACTACTGAAATATTCCAACTCTTGCATTTCAGCGAAAGAAAACCTCAATGAACTTTGAAAAATCTAGAGAATGTAACTGTGACTAGGTAAACCACGACAAGACGCTACTGAAATATTCCAACTCTTGGATTTCATCGAAAGAAATTCAAAATGAACTTTGAAAAATTAAGAGAATGTTACTGTGACAAGGAAAACCATGACAAAACACTACTGAAATATTCAAACTCTTGCATTTCACGAAAGAAAACCTCAATGAACTTTGAAAAATCTAGAGAATGTAACTGTGACTAGGTAAACCACGACAAAACACTACTGAAATATTCCAACTCTTGCATTTCATCGAAAGAAATTCAAAATGAACTTGGAAAAATTAAGAGAATGTAACTGTGACAAGGTAAACCACGACAAAACACTACTGAAATATTCCAACTCTTGTATTTCATCGAAAGAAAACCTCAATGAACTTTGAAAAATTAAGAGAATGTAACTGTGACAAGGTAAACTACAACAAAACACTATTGAAATATTCCAACTCATGCATTTCAACGAATGAAAACCAAAATGAACTTTGAAAAATTAAGAGAATGTAACTGTAACAAGGTAAACCATGACAAGACACTACTGTAATATTCCAACTCTTGCATTTCAACGAAAGAAATTCAAATTAACTTTGAAAAATCAAAAGAACGTAACTGTGACAATGTAAAACACAACAAAACACTACTGAAATATTCCAACTCTTACATTTCAATGAAAGAAATTCAAATTAACTTTGAAAAATCAAGAGAATGTAGCTGTGACAAGGTAAACCACGACAAAACACTATTGAAATATTCCAACTCTTGCATTTCAACGAAAGAAATCCAAAATGAACTTTGAAAAATTAAGAGAATATAACTGTGACAAGGTAAACTATAACAAAACACTACTGAAATATTCCAACTCTTGCATTTCCGCGAAAGAAAACCAAAATGAACTTAGAAAAATTAAGAGAATGTAACTGTGACAAGGTAAACTATGACAAAAAACTATTGAAATATTCCAACTCTTGCATTTCAATGAAAGAAATTCAAATGAACTTTGAAAAATCCATAGAATCTAACTGTGACAAGGTAAACCACAACAAAACACTACTAAAATAATCAAACTCTTGCATTTCAGTGAAAGAAATTCAAAATAAACTTTGACAAATCAAGAAAATGTAACTGTGACAAGGTAAACCACGACAAAACACTACTGAAATATTCCAACTCTTACATTTCAATGAAAGAAATTCAAAATGAGGTTTGAAAAAACAAGAGAATGTAACTGTGACACTGTAAACCACAACAAAACACTACTGAAATATTCCAACTCTTGCATTTCAACAAAAGAAATTTATAAATGAGCTTTCAAAAATCATGAGAATGTAACTGTGACAAGGTAAACCATAACAAAACACTACTGAAATATTCCAACTCTTGCATTTCAATGAAAGAAATTCAAAATGAACTTTTGAACTTTGAAAAATCCCGAGAATGTAAGTGTGACAAGGTAAACCAGGACAAAACACTACTGAAATATTCCAACTCTTGCATTTCAACGAAAGAAATTTATAAATGAACTTTGAAAAATCTTGAGAATGTAACTGTGACAAGGTAAACCATAACAAAACACTACTGAAATATTCCAACTCTTACATTTCAACGAATGAAAACAAAAATGAACTTTGAAAAATCTAGAGAATGTAACTGTGGCATGGTAAGCTACGACAAAACACTACTGAAATATTTCAACTCTTGCATTTCAATGAAAGAAATTCAAAATGAACTTTGAAAAATCTAGAGAATGTAACTGTGCCAAGGTAAACTACGACAAAACACTTCTGAAATATTCCAACTCATGTATTTCAACGAGTGAAAACCAAAATGAACTTTGAAAAATTAAGAGAATGTAACTGTGACAAGGTAAACTACAACAAAACACTACTGAAATATTCCAACTCATGCATTTCAACGAATGAAAACCAAAATGAACTTTGAAAAATCAAGAGAATGTAACTGTAAAATGGTAAACCACGAAAAAACACTACTGAAATAATCCAACTCTTGCATTTCAATGAAAGATATTCAAATGAACTTTGAAAAATTAAGAGAATGTAACTATGACAAGGTAAACTACAACAAAACACTATTGAAATATTTCAACTCATGCATTTCAACGAATGAAAACCAAAATGAACTTTGAAAAATTAAGAGAATGTAAATGTAACAAACCATAAACTACGACAAAACACTACTGAAATATTCCAACTCATGCATTTCAACGAGTGAAAACCAAAATGAACTTTGAAAAATTAAGAGAATGTAACTGTGACAAGGTAAACTACAACAAAACACTACTGAAATATTCCAACTCATGCATTTCAATGAAAGAAATCCAAAATGAACTTTGAAAAATCAAGAGAATGTAACTGTGAAATGGTAAACCACGACAAAACACTACTGAAATAATCCAACTCTTGCTTTTCAATTAAAGATATTCAAATGAACTTTGAAAAATCAAGAGAATGTAACTGTGACAAGGTAAACCACGACAATACACTACTGAATTATTTCAACTCATTCATTTCATCGAAAGAAATCCAAAATGAACTTTGAAAAATCAAGGGAATGTAACTGTGACAAGGTAAACTACAACGAAACACTACTGAAATATTCCAACTCTTACATTTCAACGAAAGAAATCGAAAATGACATTTGAAAAATTAAGAGAATGTAACTGTGACAAGGTAAACCACGACAAGACACTACTGAAATATTCCAACTCTTGCATTTCAATGAAAGAAATTCAAAATGAACTTTGAAAAATCAAGAGAATGTAACTGTGACAATGTAAAACACAACAAAACACTACTGAAATATTCCAACTCTTGTTTTTCAACGAAAGAAATTCAAAATGAACTTTGAAAAATTAAAAGAATGTAACTGTGACAAGGTAAACCATAACAAAACACTACTGAAATATTCCAACTCTTACATTTCAACGAATGAAAACAAAAATGAACTTTGAAAAATCTAGAGAATGTAACTGTGGCAAGGTAAACCACGACAAAACACTACTGAAATATTCCAACTCTTGCATTTCAACGAAAGAAATTCAAAATGAACTTTGAAAAATCTAGAGAATGTAACTGTGCCAAGGTAAACTACGACAAAACACTTCTGAAATATTCCAACTCATGTATTTCAACGAGTGAAAACCAAAATGAACTTTGAAAAATTAAGAGAATGTAACTGTGACAAGGTAAACCATAACAAAACACTACTGAAATATTCCAACTCTTGCATTTCAACGAATGAAAACCAAAATGAACTTTGAAAAATCTAGAGAATGTAACTGTGAAATGGTAAACTACGACAAAACACTACTGAAATATTCCAACTCTTGCATTTCAATGAAAGAAATTCAAATGAACTTTGAAAAATTACGAGAATGTAACTGTGACAAGGTAAACCACAACAAAACACTATTGAAATATTTCAACTCATGCATTTCAACGAATGAAAACCAAAATGAACTTTGAAAAATTAATAGAATGTAAATGTAACAAACCATAAACTACGACAAAACACTACTGAAATATTCCAACTCATGCATTTCAACGAGTGAAAACCAAAATGAACTTTGAAAAATTAAGAGAATGTAACTGTGACAAGTTAAACTACAACAAAACACTACTGAAATATTCCAACTCATGCATTTCAATGAAAGAAATCCAAAATGAACTTTGAAAAATCAAGAGAATGTAATTGTGAAATGGTAAACCACGACAAAAAACTAATTAAATAATACAACTCTTGCATTACAATGAAAGAAATTCAAATGAACTTTGCAAAATCGAGAGAATGTAACTTTGACAAGGTAAACCACGACAAAACACTACTGAAATATTTCAACTCTTGCATTTCATCGAAAGAAATCCAAAATGAACTTTGAAAAATTAAGGGAATGTAACTGTGACAAGGTAAACTACAACGAAACACTACTGAAATATTCCAACTCTTACATTTCAACGAAAGAAATCGAAAATGACATTTGAAAAATTAAGAGAATGTAACTGTGACAAGGTAAACCACGACAGGACACTACTGAAATATTCCAACTCTTGCATTTCAATGAAAGAAATTCAAAATGAACTTTGAAAAATCAAGAGAATGTAACTTTGACAATGTAAAACACAACAAAACACTACTGAAATATTCCAACTCTTGTTTTTCAACGAAAGAAATTCAAAATGAACTTTGAAAAATTAAAAGAATGTAACTGTGACAAGGTAAACCACAACAAAACACTACTGAAATAATCCAACTCTTGCATTTCAGTGAAAGAAATTCAAAATAAACTTTGAAAAATCAAGAGAATGTAACTGTGACAGGGTAAACCACGACAAAACACTACTGAAATATTCCAACTCTTGCATTTCAACGAAAGAAATTCAAAATGAACTTTGAAAAATCAAGAGAATGTAACTGTGACACTGTAAACCACAACAAAACACTACTGAAATATTCCAACTCTCGCATTTCAACAAAAAAAATTCATAAATGAACTTTAAAAAATCTAGAAAATGTATTTGCGACAATGTAAACTACAACAAAACACTACTGAAATATTCCAACTCTTGCATTACAATGAAAGAAATTCAAAATGAACTTTGAAAAATCAAGAGAATGTAACCGTGACAATTTAAACCACAACAAAACACTACTGAAATAATCCAACTCTTGCATTTCAATGAAAGAAATTCACAATGAACTTTGAAAATCAAGAGAATGTACCTGTGACAAGGTAAACCACATCAAAACACTACTGAAATAATCCAACTCTTGCATTTCAACGAAAGAAATTCAAAATGAACTTTGAAAAAGCAAGAGAATGTAACTGTGACATGTTAAACCATAACCAAACACTACTGAAATATTCCAACTATTGCATTTAAACGAAATAAATCCAAATTTAACCTTTAAAAATAAAGAATATATAACTGTGACAGGATCAACCATGACAAAACACTACTGAAATATTCTAACTCTTGCATTTCATTGAAAGAAATTCAAAATGAACTTTGAAAATTCAAGAGAATGAAAGTGTGACAGGGTAAACCACAACAAGACACTACTGAAATAGTCCAACTAATTAATTTCAATGAAATAAATTAAAAATGAATTTTTAAAGATCAAAAAAATTTAATTGTGACAAGGTAAACCACGACAAAACACTACTGAAATACTCCAATTCTTGTATTTCATCGATCGAAAATAAAAATGAACTTTGAAAAATCAAGAGAAGGTAACTGTGAAATGGTAAACTACAACAAAACATTACTGAAATATTCCAACTCTTGCATTTCAAAGAAAGAAATCCAAAATAAACTTTGAAAAATCAAGAGAATGTAACTGTGACGAGGTAAACCATGACAAAACACTACTGAAATATTCCAACTCTTGCATTTCAATGAAAGAAATTCAAAATGAACTTTGAAAACTTAAGAGAATGTGACTGTGACAAGGTAAACCACATAAAAACACTACTGAAATATTCCAACTCTTGCATTTCAAGGAAAGAAATCCAAAATGAACTTTGAAAAATTAAGAGAATGTAACTGTGACAATGTAAACCACAACAAACCACTACTGAAATATTCCAACTTTTGCATTTCAACGATAGAAATTCAAAATGAACTTTGAAAAATTATGAGAATGTAACTGTGACAAGGTAAACTACAACAGAACACTTCTGAAATATTCCAACTCTTGCATTTAAACGAAATAAATTCAAAATGAACTTTGAAAACTTAAGAGAATGTGACTGTGACAAGGTAAACCACATCAAAAAACTTCTGAAATATTCCAATTCTTGCATTTCAAGGAAAGAAATCCAAAATGAACTTTGAAAAATTAAGAGAATGTGACTGTGACAAGGTAAACCACATCAAAACACTACTGAAATACTCCAACTCTTGCATTTCAATGAAATAAATCCAAAATGAACTTTGAAAAATCAAGAGAATGTAACTGTGACAAGGTAAACCATGACAAAACACTACTGAAATATGCCAACAATTGCATTTCAATGAAAGAAATTCAAAATGAACTTTGAAAAATCAAGAAAATGTAACTGTGACAAAGTAAACCATGACAAAACACTACTGAAATATTCCAACCCTTGCATTTCAATGAATGAAATTCAAAATGAACTTTGAAAAATCAAGAGAATGTAATTGTGACAAAGTAAACCACAACAAACCACTACTGAAATATTTCAACCCTTGCATTTAAATGAAAGAAATTCAAAATGAACTTTGAAAAATCAAGAGAATGTAACTGTGAAATGGAAAACCACGACAAAACACTACTGAAATATTCCAACTATCCTAGTCGATTACGTCATTCAATGCCCATATATTGACTCCCGTCAGGACCTCCTGATAGGGTTCTACCGATTATGTAATCAATTTCTCAGAAATCCAATTGTCTTAGTTGATTACGTCATTCTATGCCCATATATGGGCCCCCGTCATGACCTTCTGATAGGGTTCTACCGATTATGTAATCAATTTCTCAGAAATCCAACTGTCCTAGTCGATTACGTCATTCTATGCTCATAAATGGATTCCCGTCACGAGCTCCTGATAGGGTTCTACTGATTATATAATCAATTTCTCGGGAATTCTCTCCCTTCGATTACGCAATCAATATATCTCTTCCCCACCTTCCCCTTAGAAACAACAAATTAATTCCCCTTTCGTGAATCAATAATTCCCCTTAGAAACAACAAATGAATTCCCCTTTCTTGAATCCATAATTCCCCTTAGAAACAACAAATTAATTCCCCTTTCGTGACATATCAATCAACCTTGACATCACCTGTCAGACATTAATCAATTTCTCGGAAACCTGTTCTCCCTGGGGATTCCATGCCCATATTTGGTGCCCCGTCACGACTGAGATTACCACGTGTTCTCCCTAGGGACTCTATGCCCATATTTGGACTCCCGTCACGACTGGCACCACCCTTTCTACTGCTGGGAACTTAGAACTGTAGGCTCCTGGGAAAAGGGGAACCTATTGGAAACAAACAAGTTCAGGGCCGCGATCCTCCCAAACATGGAGCCAAAAAAAGGTCAAAAAGTTTTTACAATGGGCTCAAAACATGTATCCTTAAATATTTGAGTAAAGAAAACCTCAATGGACAAGGAAAAAAAAATTTAATATTTGTATTAGACCCCAGCACTGCATCGATTTTCTTTTCGGAGGGGAACAGCTGAATTTAGGGAAAACAGAGACTTATTAGAAATGAGTTTCAAATCTATTGAAAGCACCCCGAGTGACCCTTTGTTCAAATGCGAATAAAGAGATGAGTCTGTTAAAACCATTTAGATTTTAAAGGACACGTACTGCACAGAGGCGCGCTGCCAAGGAGTTTCAAATCTATTCAAAGCACCCCGAGTGACCCTTTGTTCAATTTCAAATAAAGAGATCAAGAGTCTGTTAAAACGCTTTAGATTTTAAAGGACACGTCCTGCACCGAGGCGCGCTGCCAAGGAGTTTCAAATCTATTCAAAGCACCCCGAGTGACCCTTTGTTCAAATGTGAATTAAGATATCAACAGTCTGTTAAAACCCTTTAGATTTTAAAGGAAACGTACTGCACAGAGGCGCACTGCCAAGGAGTTTCAAATCTATTCAAAACACCCCGAGTGACCCTTTGTTCAAATGCGAATAAAGAGATCAAGAGTCAGTTAAAACCCTTTAGATTTTAAGGGACACGTACTGCACAGAGGCGCGCTGCCAAGGAGTTTCAGATCTATTCAAATCACCCCGAGGGACCCTTTGTTCAAATGCGAATAAAGATATCAAGAGTCTGTTAAAACCATTTAGATTTTAAAGGACACGTACTGCACAGAGGCGCGCTGCCAAGGAGTTTCAAATCTATTCTAAGCACCCCGAGTGACCCTTTGTTCAAATACGAATAAAGAGATCAAGAGTCCGTTAAAACCCTTTAGATTTTAAGGGACACGTACTGCACCGAGGCGCGCTGCCAAGGAGTTTCAAATCTATTCAAAGCACCCCGAGTGACCCTTTGTTCAAATGCGAATAAAGAGATCAAGAGTCTGTTAAAACCATTTAGATTTTAAAGGACACGTACTGCACAGAGGCGCGCTGCCAAGGAGTTTCAAATCTATTGAAAGCACCCCGAGTGACCCTTTGTTCAATTGCGAATAAAGAGATCAAGAGTCTGTTAAAACCCTTTAGATTTTAAAGGACACGTACTGTACAGAGGCGCGCTGCCGAGGAGTTTCAAATCTATTCGAAGCACCCCTGTTGACCCTTTGTTCAAATGCGAATAAAGAGATCAACAGTCTGTTAAAACCCTTTAGATTTTAAGGGAAACGTACTGCACAGAGGCGCACTGCCAAGGAGTTTCAAATCTATTCAAAGCACCCCGAGTGACCCTTTGTTCAAATGCAAATAAAGAGATCAAGAGTCTGTTAAAACCATTTAGATTTTAAAGGACACGTACTGCACAGAGGCACGCTGCCAAGGAGTTTCAAATCTATTGAGAGCACCCCGAGTGACCCTTTGTTCAAATGCGTATAAAGAGATGAGTCTGTTAAAACCCTTTAGATTTTAAAGGGCACGTACTGCACAGAGGCGCGTTGCCAAGGAGTGTCAAATCTATTCAAAACACCCCGAGTGACCCTTTGTTCAAATGCGAATAAAGAGATCAAGAGTCCGTTAAAACCCTTTAGAATTTAAAGGACACGTACTGCACAGAGGCACGCTGCCAAGGAGTTTCAAATCTATTGAGAGCACCCCGAGTGACCCTTTGTTCAAATGCGAATAAAGAGATGAGTCTGTTAAAACCCTTTAGATTTTAAAGGACACGTACTGCACAATGACACACATAGATTCGCGGAAAACGTGACACAAGCAACGACACTCAAAAATCTGTAAAATCAAGACTCTTTTTCAGACTTTTAATCGCTTGTTCAATAAACGGTAGCGTTCGTTTCACTCCGTGTCTGTGTCTTCACGATACCTGTCATTGTACCCAATAAACCTTAGTAATCACAATATCAAACCCTTCAACCCAGTAAGTGTCACAATAGTGAAGCAGCTATTGTCCTTCTTTTGGAGCAGAACACAGAAGAAGCTAAGGACCCGGTTTGTTGGGGGGAAGAGGAAAAACAACAACGTTTTGCAAATACCTCATAGCTTTTAAATTAGACCCAATTTGAAGGTCTTAACTAGGACAAAATTTGAACAATGGAAGCCACAATGCATATACAAGCAAGTGGATGCTGGTTTCTATGTCCATTCTAGGAGGCAGGGGCATTGAAACAGAGGGAGGGGGCACCCCAAACTTTTTGAAATTTGGTAAGTTTGGACCGAAAGTCAAAATACTGAATCCAAGAAAAAAAAAACGGAGTTGTTACGGCAGAATCTCAGAGAGTCCAAAATGTCAATACAATTTCGATACCAATTTCAAGATCCGGTAGAGAAGGTCCAAAATTCATTTAAATTCTGCGAAGGAACTCTCCAAGTGATATTTTTAGTTATCAAGAATATTTAAAACCCAATTAAAATCTAAAATCGTTCCGAAAATTTGAAAAAAAGTTGAGGGTTTGGTTAAATTTGGAAATTGATTTTAATCTCATTCCTCTCTTCTTTCTTAAATCCAAGCGAATTTTCTGGAACAGATATGATAAAATGCGAATTCAGTAACTTTACATTTTAGTAGTTTTACCGAATCGGGTCATTTTAAAATAAGGAAGTAAGATCTGTTTTTGACCTAAGATAAGTTATTCGCTTACCAAATTTACTGTTTTTGCATTAGTTTAATCTATTTTATTTTTCACCTTTTTTCGCCAAAGTTGAACAGTGAGCAATAAAATAAAATAAGAAATATATGACCATGGTTGAAAGAATTCAAGAATATACTATCAACTCACGGCTTCTTAGAAATATTCTTAATTTAGAATCGTTGATCTGAGCTAAAGTTTTCATCTGCATTTTAAAACAAAAATAACGATTGAAGGTATTATTCCCCCAGTTTTCAGTGTACAAAATTCGAAACAAAAAGTTATTATTACTTTTTTTTTAATACTATCATAGATCCAAGCGGTTCAGATCTTTTGTTAATACTGTACATGAAATTGTGAGGTCGTTTAATGAAGTAAGAAATTTTTACGGTAAAGGGCACGTTGCAATCCTCTAAATTCAAAAATATTCTGCTGATTGGCAGCTTACTGAGTCAAATGAAAGACGGGAACTGATAATCCTTAAATCCAAGATTAAAAAAAAAACACGAAAATCTTGCATATCTAGGGTCGCCTTGAATAAGAAGGGTTTACCACTCCATCAACGACCGCTCTTTAGATTAAAATTTAATTTTTGCATAACAACTGAAGACTACTGCTTTACGAGACAAAATGCTAAAACACGGCAGTTTGCTGGAACTTGGTTTCTTTTGTTTCTTTCTGAAAAGGACTTAATCTACATGTTTAATTTTTTTAACGAGCCCTCTTTTAATAATCGGTGACTAGCGAATAGATACAATCCCCGCTAAGAAAAAAAAAAAAAAAAAAAAAAAAAAAACACGCCAATATGACCATCCTTTCCAGAAAAATAGCAAATTTAAAATTTTGTAGATAGTTATTTCAGGGTTCTTATACATGTTGGATTTCACTGTACAAATTTTTTCAAGGTCGCACCCTCTTTGTGGTGTTTAACCTCTTTTCTAAAAAGATGCATAGTTTCATTAGCTATAGCTTTCAATGAGCAAACTTAAAATTAATGAGTTTTGTTTATTTAGATTCAGCATACATAGTAGATTCTGCTTATGCATATATTGTAATCCAAATTCTACTTTTTATAGTTTCAGTTGACAAATGTCGCTCTTTACTTATAGTTTGTTACTACAAACTGTTTGATCTAACGTTCTCTTAATTATAAGAAGGCATACCATTCCCTCCTTCCCCCCATTTTTTCATTCAACTTCAATATTTGTATAAAAAGCTTCGACAATGATAAGAATTTTTTAAAAAGAGCCCTCCTTCAAATATTTCTTAGGACGGAATTGATTTGAAGTATAGAAAAAACACTTTAGGGCTACTATTTTCAAGCCTTTAAAGGGGATTTATCTAAAAAGAAATATCATTATTAGAATATGCCCCCACACCTCCCTCTTCTGTGTAGTGAACTTATGAATACATTATTCCCTGTTACATTTAAGATATTTTTGTAATAAGAGGGATCTCTCCTTCCACAGAATATACATTACCGGCTTAACATTACGGGAAACATTACATGGCACAAAGGAGTTGAATTCTTCCTCCTCCTTCCCCCCTTATGCATTTACCTAAGGGTACATTGAAAGTCCGATAATTTAGGCCTAAAACACACTTTTTGAGGCTTCAGGTACCCCCCCCCTCCCCAATTACACAAAGATCCATCGATCCTCCAGCACAATAGATGATGTGCAATTATACACCATTGTAAATAATTTTATCATGCCTCAGATAAATAACATAGTTAAATGAAGATTCAAAATGCTTATTGACATTAACCGTGTTTTTTTTGCATTGACTGCCAGCGTCATTAGGAAAGGAAGCGTCACCGCACGGAGTTGCTGCCTCTGAAACAATCCATATTCTCCTACTTCGTTTTTTCAAAAGTGTTTACGCTGCATAATTTACCTATTAGTGCCAGCAGAGCGTAAACTCCATTTCCAGCTCTTCAACAGGGCATAAGGCTATATCTCCAGCCCCCTTCGGTAAATAATGCATACGCTCTGTCTCTAACCCCTGTTGGTGTGCAGCACGTATGTTCCGAACTCATCCCCGTTTGGTCAAAAGCCTGAACGCTCTGTCTCTTACCCCCTTTGGTTGGGAGCATTGTATGAATATAAAAAAAAGAAGCAAAAAACGAATACGTTTTTATATATGGTGCTTTATTTCCCCCTACAATTCTGAGGCTAGTACTAGAAATTAGGATACAAATCATGACAGTCTAATTATAATTGTCACATATAGTGTTTGGTTTTTGCCAAAGCTGTTAATTAAGGATTTCTTAGGCTTTTGATTACAAGTTTCAGGCTGTTATTAAACCTTGTTGAAATCACAGTCATACAAGGATCTTCATTTTGTATAACCGGATGACCTTTAGTGGGAACAATAAGTAATGGTCTAAAGCATGGGCACCATCCAAGGGGGGGGGCAGGGGGCCATGTCCCCCCCTGGAAATTTGGGACTATAAAGTAATTATAAGGAAACCAAAGGAAAGAGAGCAGAATAGGGGAAAACCATAGAAAAAAAATGTGCTGCCCCATTGATGGCTGCCTACCAATGGATTCTCACCATTAATAATATATAATAATAATAATAATATATAATAATGGCCACTTTCGAAGTGGACTGAGTGACCACTTTCAAATTTTCCACAAATATTCTTTCTATATGATTTGGTTGGAGCAACAAAAAAAATTCAAATTCTTCATAGTAACGAATGGTAAGTAAATAACGATCCTTGTCAATAACGGAAGTTTAAGAGCCTAACTATTGATAACTACGACAACTTCTTCGATACGAAGTGCCCTGCTCTAAAGGAAAAAATTAATAAATAATACATTGTTCCAACATCGTTCTTATATGCCCCCAGAGCATAACTTAAAACCCTTGTCCTGAGGGTTGTGGGGGAGTGTCCTCCTCTTTACTTAGTCCCCGTTTCTTGTCTCGTTCTCGAGTGTCCCCGTCCTTTGCTTAGGCAGTGCGATCGCTCTGCTTATGATTTATACAACAACTTTCAATATAAACCTTATATGCCCCCAGGGCATAACTTACAACCCTTCCACTGAGGGCTCTGAGGGGGTTATCATCCTAAAAGATCTGATTTCCAGAACTTTCAACTACGTTGAACAAAATGGATATATCAAAATTGTGATTGGATGTGTTTTGGAAAATATTGGGCGTGAGAGGGGCGTTAGTCACTATCCAATCACTTCCAGCTATTAAAAAAGGCACCAGCCCTTTCAATTTCCAATTGAATGAGCCCCTTCGAAGTTTCTACGACAACGCTTTCAATAAAAACTTTATATGCCCCAGGGCATAACTTACAACCCTTGCACTAAGGGCTCTGAGAGGGTCATCATTCTATATGACCTAATTTCCAGAACTTTCAACTACGTTGAACAAAATGAATATTTCAAATTTTTAATTTAATGTGTTTGGGGAAATGTTTGGCGTGAGAGTCACTTTTGTCGATAGCAGATCATTTGCTACTATTAAAAAAGGCACTAGTACTTTCAATTTCCAATTGAATGAGCCCTTTTGAAGTTTCTACGACAACGCTTTCAATGAAAACTTTATATTCCCCCGGGGCACAACTTACAACCCTTGCCCTGAGGACTGTGGGGGGAAGGGCTGTCATTCTTAAAGACCTAATTTCCAAAACGTTCAACTACGTTGAATACAATGGCTATCTAAGAATTTTGATTGGATGTGTTTGGGGAAAAGATGGGCGTCAGAGGGGGGCTAGTTGCCCTCATATACCTTTTGACTATTAAAAAAGGGAGCTATCTCTTTTAATATCAAATCGAATGGGCTCTTTTTCAAGTTTCTACTATATAAATATTTCAATAAAAACCTTATATGCCCCCAGGAAATAACTTATAATCCTTGCCCTGAGGGTTGTGGGGGAGTATCCTCCTCGAAAAAATATTTTCTATCCGGAAATCAACTACGCTGAACAAAATGGCTATCTCAGAATTTTTATTGGATGTGTTTGGGGGAAAGATGGGCGTGGAAGGAGGGGGGGCTAGTTGCCCTCCAATCACTTCTGACTATTAAAAAGGGCACTAGCCGTTTGAATTTCCAATCGAATGAGCTTTTTTTAAGTTTCTACGACAACGACTTCTTTAAAAACCTTAAATACCCACAGGGCATAACTTAAAACCCTTGCCCTGAGGGTTGTGGGGGAGTTACCTCCTCAAAACATATTTTTTATATCTGGAAATCCACTACGCTGAACAAAATGGCTATCTCAAAATTTTGATTGGATGTGTTTGGGGGAATGATGGGCGTGGGGGGGGGAGAGGCTAGTTGCCCTTTAATCACGTTCGACTATTAAAAAGGGTACTAGCCCTTCGAATTTCCAATCGAGTGAGCCTGTTTTGAAGTTTCTACGACAACGCCTTCTATAAAAACCTTATATGCCCCCAGGGCATAACTCAAAACCCTTGCCCCGAGGGTTGTGGGGGAGTGTTCTCCTCAAAAATATATTTTATATCTGAAAATCAACTACGCTGAACAAAATGACTATCTCAAAATTTTGATTGGATGTGTTTGGGGGAATGATGGGCGTGGGGGGGGGCCTGTTGCCCTCCAATCACTTTCGACTATTAAAAAGAGCACTAGCCACTCCAATTTCCAATCGAATGAGCCCTTTTCAAAGTTTCTACGACAACTCCTTCGATACGAAGTGCCCGGGTATGGAGGAAAAAAAAACCACACATTGTGCCCACATCGTTCTTTACTTAGGCAGTGCTAGCGCGCTGCCTATGATATCCGTTCAACGCTTCGGCATTGCTTAACAGAAGTGAATGCTGGGAGTTCATATCTTAGTTTTTGTAAGTAGGCTATTGTTTTGTGTATTTTTTGTTATTACTTACTTTTTCATTTTTATGTATTTTTACTTTAATTGACATACTTTTTCCATTGCCATTAGAAAAATGTTAGTCTCTAAGCTTCAAGAAAAAAAAAAAAAAAAATTTAACTTAAAATAAGGAGCAACATTAAAACTTAAAACGAACAGAAATTATTACGTATATGAGGGGTTGTCCCCTCCTCAATACCTTGATCTTAGTGCTAAAGTTTTTCGGCATTCTTAGAAAAAGTTACTTGTTATTCTATTTAAATGGCCGTTTAGTTTAAGAAGTCGTTTTTAAGTATTTTGTTCAAAATATAAACTTTACCGTATTGAGTAAGATGTTGAAGAGGAGGCAACCCCTCACATATGCGTAATAATTTCTATTAGTTTTAATTTTTAATGTTGGTCCTTACTTTCAGTTGAAAAAAAACGTTTTTTGTTTAATTTCTGATATTTTTTTAAATAGCGCCAGGATACCTTGCTCAACCTCCACGGAAAAACCCCCTCCTCATGGTTATATCCTCTGGACAATTCAATTCTGGTGAAAATTTACCCCAGACAATTACCATTAACATCATGTGTAAAATGGAATTGTATAAAAGAAAGAAGACATATAAAAACATTTTGTATCGAAATTGTGCTAGAATCCAGCGACGGAAAATCTTGCCTCAAAATTTCACTTCCTGAAAACTTTCGCTCTCCATAGGAAACTCTACCCAGCAGAAAATTCGTCCTCCCCTCCCAGCAGAAAAATATATGCATAATTCACAATAAAAAATAAAACAATGGGCAAATCTTATAGCTTAAAAACCTTTCCCCGGGGGCTTTAGGGGGGCATTTTATGACCAAAGACATAGTTATTGGGCTTTTAACTATGCTGAACAAAATAGCTGTCTCAAAATTTTGATCCGACGATTTTGGGAAAAAAGTGGCGTGGGAAGAGGCCTAGTTGCCCTCCAATTCTTTTGGTCACTTAAAAAGGGCATTAGAACTAGAACGAACCATCTCTTGGCGTTCTAGGCCCTGGGAAAAACAAATAAACACGCATCCGTGATCTTTCTTCCGGCAAAAATTACAAAATTCCACATTTTTGCAGACATGAGCTTGATACCTCTACAGTAGGGTTCTTTGTTACGCTGAATCTAGTGAAGTGTTTTTCATTAAAATTCTATGACTTCTAGGGGGTTTTTCTCTCTTTTTTCGAAAATTGGACAAGTATTTTCAGGCTCGTAGCTTGTGATGGGTAAGACTAAACTTAATGAAACTTATATATTTAGAATCAGCATAATAAGTCAATTCTTTTGATACGTCTATTGGTATCAAAATTCCGTTTTTTACAGTTTCGGTTACTAATGAGCCGGGTCACTCCTTGCTTACAGTTCGTTCTCCGTTACATACAGTTCGTATCCAAATAGAGATCCTTGAAATATTGATAGTTTTTTTTCTGCGCTACCAAAAGTATTTTATTCATAAGACTTTGTAGTTTCATGAAATGTAAGTAGAGTGCTATGTTCCATTTCTATGGCACTATGTTCCCTCCCATGCTATTCTATGGCACTATGTTCCTTCCTATGCTATTCTACGGGACCTAGACACCTTTTCAAAGAGAGTGAGTATCCTCTCAAATGGCCTTCCATTTCTATGGCACTATGTTCCTTCCTATGCTATTCTACGGGACCTCTACACCTTTTCAAAGAGAGTGAGTATCCTCTCACATGGCCTTCCATTTCTATGGCACTATGTTCCTTCCTATGCTATTTGCTGGGACCTCTACACCTTTTCAAAGAGAGTCAGAACTCCCTCACGCAGTTTGACATAGACAAGCAAGAGTGACAATTTCCAGACAACATTGGCATGCGTATTATCGGGATTAACAAAACGATGGATGGAAATGTGTTATTTAATACACCTTGACAAAAGAATTTTTTTTGGCAATTGGCATTTTATTTTCTGATAAAGAAAAAGGGTTTAGCATTTGTGAATACTTCGATATGTACTGTATAATTCGCAAATGATGTTTGGACAGTGTTGTCAAATTAAAATAGTTTAACGTTATACTATACGAAGAAGTTGATACTAAGAGGGGTGTAGATGACAAGAAAAGAATTGTAATAACGAATAGCTTTACTTCTTCGAAGTGTTCCATATAATAAGTGGTGGGGTGACGGCAGAAGGATCTCTTAGAGTACTTATAGTGCTGTACGATGGGCCGAGCTGCTAGACAAGGTATAATGTGGTCCAACATGTTTTGAGAGTATGCAGTTTGTTATTAAAAAATTGGATGCTACAATCAGAATTGTTTGACTGACATTTAAAAAGGGGTAATGGGATTTGCGAATTGGAGTGTAGGATTTGCGAATTTGATCCTATTAAGGATTGACTTGAAATAAAAAATTTTAACAAGAAATGGCTGAAAAGTGTTTTGGGGGATATGGGATGATTGTGTACTGTTTAATATACAAGTGATGTTTGGACAGTGTTGTTAATTTAAAACTGTTTTACGTTATACTATACGAAGAAGTTGATACTAAGAGGGATGTAGATGACAAGAAAAGAATGGTAATAACGCATAGCTTTACTTCTTCGAAGTTTTCCGTATAATACATAAGTGGTGGGGTGATGGCAGAAGGATCTCTTAGAGTACTTATAGTGCTGTACGATGGGCCGAGCTGCTAAACAAGGTATAATTTGGTCAAACATGTTTTAAGATGGGTTGATTGTGTTCTGTATAATACACAAGTGATGTTTGGACAGTGTTGTCAATTTAAAATAGTTGGATAATTTCCATTCGTCTTAGTTTTTAACGATGCTCCTTATTTCTAGTTGAAAATGCTTATTTTTTAATTTAATTGGGATGAAAAGTCAAAGTCTAACATAAAGAACAAGGTATTTCGGAGGGGGCAGCTCACTTCATATACTGGATAATTTCCATTCGTGTTAGTTTTTAACGATGCTCCTTATTTCTAGTTGAAAATGCTTATTTTTTAATTTAATTGGGATGAAAAGTCAAAGTCTAACATAAAGAACAAGGTATTTCGGAGGGGGTAGCTCACTTTATATACGAGATAATTTGCATTTGTCTTAGTTTTTAACGATGCTCCTTATTTCTAGTTGAAAATGCTTATTTTTTAATTTATTTGGGATGAAAAGACAAAGTATAACATAAAGAACAAGGAATTTCGGAGGGAGTAGCTCACTTCATATACGGGATAATTTCCATTCGTCTTTTCTTTAACGATGCTCCTTATTTCTAGTTGAAAATACTTATTTTTTAATTTAATTGGGATGAAAAGTCAAAGTCTAACATAAAGAACAAGGTATTTTGGAGGGGGTAGCTCACTTCATATACGGGATAATTTGCATTCGTCTTAGTTTTTAACGACGCTCCTTATTTCTGGTTGAAAATGCTTATTTTTTTAATTTAATTGGGATGAAAAGTCAAAGTCTAGCATAAAAAGCAAGGTATTTCGGAGGGGTTTAACGTTAAGCTACGATAACTTGCATTCGTCTTAGTTTTTAACGACGCTCCTTATTTCTGGTTGAAAATGCTTATTTTTTTAATTTAATTGGGATGAAAAGTCGAAGCCTAGCCTAACAAACAAGGTATTTCGGAGGGGGTAGCTCACTTCATATACGGGATAATTTACATTCGTCTTAGTTTTTAACGATGCCCCTTATTTCCAGTTGAAAATGCTTATTTTTTAATTTAATTGGGATGAAAAGTCAAAGTCTAACATAAAGAACAAGGTATTTTGGAGGGGGTAGCTCACTTCATATACGGGCTGATTTGCATTCGTCTTAGTTTTTAACGATGCTCCTTATTTCTGGTTGAAAATGCTTATATTTTAATTTAATTGGGATGAAAAGTCAAAGTCTAGCATAAAGAGCAAGGTATTTCGGAGGGGGCTCGTTACTGATATTGATATTAATGCTAAAACTACAAACTGACAAAAAATATCTAGAATTTATCTTTTATTAAAGCGTTGACGTTGAAGATATATCCTCTCCTTAATTAGCTTTCGAAATATTATGCGAAATTAAATAGCCTAAACGCCGTTGCTTCGTCAAATTTTGAGCGAACAAAAAGATTGTAACATCTGATTGGCTCGTTTTCCAACTTTTACCTTGAGAATCGATGTGGTTAGCAGAATTTCAAAAGGATCGTTTATGAGTGCTGGCGTATCTGATGAAATAATTTAGGTCGTATTATAAATTTAATTTTTTTTTTAATGCAGTAGTTTTTCAGTAAGGACGCTCAATATCCTAAAAGTATTTGATTCAAACTTTTACCTTGAGAATCGATGAAGTTAGCAGAATTTCAAAAGGATCGCTTATGCGTGCTGGCGTATCTGATGAAATAATTTAGGTCGTATGATAAATTTAATTTTTTTTTTTAAGTTTTCTTATAACTTTTTTTTTTATTATTTTTTTTTTAACATGATATATTTTTTCAACTTTATTTACATCTCTAAATCATATCAGAAAAATAGAATGACACTTGATTTAAATTTTAAAATATATTCATTTGCATACCCATACTCCTATTGATGAGGACTGATGGTACTAATTCAATATTTTTTTCATGAAAGCAAACTATTTTTTTTTTAACTAAATTTTTTTTTGGACTTCGAAATTATTCAACTTTTTTTTTACATATCTAAATCATATCAGAAAAATATAATGACACTTATGATTTAAATTTTAAAATATATTATTGTGCATACCAATACTCCTATTAATGAGGACTGATGGTTCTAATTCAATATTTTTTTTCATTAAAGCAAACTATTTTTTTTTTAACTATATTTTTTTTTGACTTCTAAATTATTCAACTTTTTTTTACATCTCTAAATAATATCAGAAAAATGTAATGACACTTTCGATTTAAATTTTAAAATATATTCTTGAGCATACCCATACTTCTATTGATGAGAACTGATGGTTCTAATTCAATATTTTTTTCATGAAAGCAAACTATTTTTTTTTTAACTAAATTTTTTTTTGGACTTCGAAATTATTCAACTTTTTTTTACATCTCTAAATCTTATGATTTAAATTTTAAAATATATTCTTGTGCATACCCATACTCCTATTGATATCAGAAAAATATAATGACACTTTTGATTTAAATTTTAAAATATATTCTTTTGCATACCCATACTCCTATTGATGAGAACTGATGGTTCTAATTCAATATCTTTTTCATGAAAGCAAACTATTTCTTTTTACTTCGAAATTATTCAACTTTCTTTTTTTACATCTCTAAATCATATCAGAAAAATAGAATGAAACTTTTGATTTAAATTTTAAAATATATTAATGTGCTTACCCATACTCCTATTGATGAGGACTGATGGTTCTAATTCAATATTTTTTTCATGAAAGCAAACTTTTTTTTTTTAACTAAATTTTTTTTTGGACTTCTAAATTATTCAACTTTTTTTTACATCTCTAAATCATATCAGAAAAATATAATGACACTTTTGATTTAAATTTTAAAATATATTCTTGTACATACCCATACTCCTATTGATGAGGACTGATGGTTCTAATTCAATATTTTTTTCATGAAAGCAAACTATTTTTTTTTTAAATAAATTTTTTTTTGGACTTCAAAATTATTAAAATTTCTTTTTTTAAATCTATAAATAATATAAGAAAAATATAATGGAAATTCTGATTTAAATTTTAAAATATATTCTTGTGCATACCCATACTCCTATTGATGAGGACTGTTGGTTCTAATTCAATATTTTTTTCATGAAAGCAAACTATTTTTTTTTAACTAAATTTTTTTTTGGACTTCGAAATTATGCAACTTTCTTTTTTTACATCTCTAAATCATATAAGAAAAATAGAATGAAACTTTTGATTTAAATTTTAAAATATATTCTTGTGCATACCCATACTCCTATTGATGAGAACTGATGGTTCTAATTCAATATTTTTTTTTTCATTAAAGCAAACTATTTTTTTTTTAACTAAATTTTTTTTGGACTTCGAAATTATTCAATTTTTTTTACATCTCTAAATCATATCAGAAAAATAGAATGACACTTTTGATTTAAATTTTAAAACATATTCTTGTGCATACCCATACTCCTATTGATGAGGACTGATGGTTCTAATTCAATATTTTTTTCATGAAAGCAAACTATTTTTTTTTAACTAAATTTTTTTTTGACTTCGAAATTATTCAACTTTTTTTTACATCTCTAAATCATATCAGAAAAATAGAATGGTACTTTTGATTTAAATTTTAAAATATATTCTTGTGCGTACCCATACTCCTATTGACGAAGACTGATGGTTCTAATTCAATATTTTATTTTTATAAAAAACAAACTATTTTTTTAACTAAATTTTTTTTTGGACTTCGAGATTATTCAACTTTTTTACATCTCCAAATCATATCAGAAAAATAGAATGACCTTTCTGATTTAAATTTTAAAATATATTCTTGTGCATACCCATACTCCTATTGATGATGACTGATGGTTCTAATTCAATATTTTTTTCATGACCCTTTTGATTTAAATTTTAAGATATATTCTTGTGCATACCCATACTCCTATTGATGGTGACTGATGGTTCTAATTCAATATTTTTTTTCATGAAAACAAACTATTTTTTTTAACAAACTTTTTTTTTGGACTTCGAAATTATTCAACTTTTTTTTACATCTCTAAATCATATCAGAAAAATAGAATGGCACTTTTGATTTAAATTTTTAAATATATTCTTGTGCATACCCATACTCCTATTGATGAGAACTGATGGTTCTAATTCAATATTTTTTTCATGAAAGCAAACTATATTTTTTTACTTCGAAATTATTCAACTTTCAATCTCTAAATCATGTCAGAAAAATAGAATGACACTTTTGATTTAAATTTTAAAATATATTCTTGTGCATTCCCATACCCCTATTGATGAGGACTGATGGTTCTAATTCAATATTTTTTTTATGAAAACAAACTATTTTTTTAACAATTTTTTTTTTGACTTCGAAATTATTCAACTTTTTTTTTACAACTCTAAATCATATCAGAAAAATAGAATGGCACTTTTGATTTAAATTTTAAAATATATTCTTGTGCATACCCATACTCCTATTGATGAAGACTAATGGTTCTAATCCAATATTGTTTTCATGAAAGCAAACTATTTTTTTTATAACTAAATTTTTTTTTGGACTTCGAAATTATTAAACTTTTTTTGACATCTCTAAATCATATCAGAAAAATATAATGACACTTTTGATTTAAATTTTAAAATATATTCTTGTGCATACCCATATTCCTATTTATGAGGACTGATGGTTCCAATTCAATATTTTTTTCATGAAAACAAACTATTTTTTTAACAATTTTTTTTTTGTCTTCGAAATTATTAAACTTTTTTTTAAAATCTCTAAATCATATCAGAAAAATAGAATGACACTATTGATTTAAATTTTTAAATATATTCTTGTGCATACCCATACTCCTATTGATGATGACTGATGGGTCTAATTCAATATTTTTTCATGAAAGCAAACTATTTTTTTAGACGGGGTTACGTGCGCGCACGTAACCCCGTTTAATTTTTTTTTCATAATTTCCTGAATTAAATTTCTCTAAGCTCTAAGCTAAAACTCTTAACTATTACTAAACTAAACTTCAACTCTAACAAAACTCTAAGCTAAGACTCTAAGCTAAAAATTTAAACTCTTAACTAAAACTAAACTAAACTAGAACTTCAACAAAAACTCTAAGGTAAAACTCTAAGCTAAAAACTCTAAACTCTTAACTAAAACTAAACTAAACTAGAACTCTAACAAAAACTCTAAGCTAAGACTCTAAGCTAAAACTCTGAACTCTTAACTAAAACTAAACTAAACTATAACTCTAACTAAAACTCTAAGCTAAGACTCTAAGGTAAAACACTAAACTCTTAACTAAAACTAAACTAAACACAGAACTCTAACTAAAACTCAAAGGTAAAACATCAAACTCTTAACTAAAACTAAACTAAACTAGAACTCTAACAAAAACTCTAAGCTAAGACTCTAAGGTAAAACTCTAAACTCTTAACTAAAACTAAACTAAACTAGAACTCTAACAAAAAGTTGAATAATTTCGAAGTAAAAAAAAACATTTGTTAAAAAATAGTCTGTTTTCATGAAAAAAATATTTAATTAGAACCATCAGTCCTCATCAATAGGAGTATGGGTATGCACAAGAATATATTTTAAAATTTAAATCAAAAGTGTCATTCTATTTTTCTTATATGATTTAGATATGTAAAACAAAAGAAAGTTGAATAATTTCGAAGTAAAAAAAATAGTTTGCTTTCATGAAAAAAATATTGAATTAGAACCATCAGTCCTCATCAATAGAAGTATGGGTATGCACAAGAATATATTTTAAAATTTAAATCAAAAGTACCATTCTATTTTTCTGATATGATTTAGAGATGTAAAAAAAAAATGAATAATTTCGAAGTCCAAAAAAAATATAGTTAAGAAAATAGTTTGCTTTCATGATATAAATATTGAATTAGAACCATCAGTCATCATCAATAGGAGTATGGGTATGCACAAGAATATATTTTAAAATTTAAATCAAAAGTGTCATTATATTTTTCTGATATGATTTAGAGATGTAAAAAAAAGTTGAATAATTTCAAAGTCCAAAAAAATTTTTTTAAAAAAAAATAGTTTGCTTTCATGAAAAAATATTGAATGAGAACGATCAGTCCTCATCAATAGGAGTATGTGTATGATAAATAATATATTTTAAAATTTAAATCATGTGTGCCATTCCATTTTTCTGATATGGTTTAGAGATGTAAAAAAAAAAGTTGAATAATTTGGAAGTCCAAAAAAAATTTGTTAAAAAAATAGTTTGTTTTCATGAAAAAAATATTGAATTAGAATCATCAGTCCTCATAAATGGGAGTATGGGTATGCACAAGAATGTATTTTAAAATTTAAATCAAAAGTGTCATTCTATTTTTCTGATATGATTTAGAGATGTAAAAAAAGAAAGTTGAATAATTTCGAAGTAAAAAAAATAGTTTGCTTTCATGAAAAAAATATTGAATTAGAACTATCAGTTCTCATCAATAGGAGTATGGGTATGCACAAGAATGTATTTTAAAATTTAAATCAAAAGTACCATTCTATTTTTCTGATATGATTTAGAGATGTAAAAAAAAGTTGAATAATTTCGAAGTCCAAAAAAAATTTAGTTAAAAAAAAATAGTTTGCTTTCATGAAAAAAAATATTGAATTAGAACCATCAGTCATCATCAATATGAGTATGGGTATGCACAAGAATATATTTTAAAATTTAAATCAAAAGGGTCATGAAAAAAAATTGAATTAGAACCATCAGTCATCATCAATAGGAGTATGGGTATGCACAAGAATAAATTTTAAAATTTAAATCAAAAGGGTCATTTTATTTTTCTGATATGATTTGGAGATGTAAAAAAGTTGAATAATCTCGAAGTCCAAAAAAAAATTTGGTTAAGAAAATAGTTTGTTTTTTATGAAAAATAAAATATTGAATTAGAACCCTCAGTCTTCGTCAATAGGAGTAGGGGTACGCAAAAGAATATATTTTAAAATTCAAATCAAAAGTACGATTCTATTTTTCTGATATGATTTAGAGATATAAGAAAAAAAAAGTTGAATAATTTCGAAGTCCAAAAAAAATTTAGTTAAAAAAAAATAGTTTGCTTTCATGAAAAAAAATATTGAATTAGAACCATCAGTCCTCATCAATAGGAGTATGGGTATGCATAAGAATATATTTTAAAATTTAAATCAAAAGTGTCATTCTATTTTTCTAATAAGATTTAGAGATGTAAAAAAAGTGTAATAATTTCGAAGTCCAAAAAAAAATTTAGTTAAAAAAAAATAGTTTGCTTTCATGAAAAAAAAAATATTGAATTAGAACCATCAGTTCTCATCAATAGGAGTATGGGTATGAACAAGAATATATTTTAAAATTTAAATCAAAAGTGTCATTCTATTTTTCTGATATGATTTAGAGATGTAAAAAAAAGTTGAAAAATTTCGAAGTCGAAAAAAAATTTAGTTAAAATAAAATAGTTTGCTTTTATGAAAAAAATATTGAATTAGAACCATCAGTTCTCATCAATAGGAGTATGGGTATGCACAAGAATATATTTTAAAATTTAAATCAAAAGTGTCATTCTATTTTTCTGATATGATTTAGAGATGTAAAAAAAGAAAGTTGAATAGTTTCGAAGTAAAATAAAAATAGTTTGCTTTCATGAAAATAAAAATATTGAATTAGAACCATCAGTTCTCATCAATAGGAGTATGGGTATGCACAAGAATATATTTTAAAATTTAAATCAAAAGTGTCATTATATTTTTCTGATATGATTTAGAGATGTAAAAAAAAAAGTTGAATAATTTCGAAGTCCAAAAAAAAATTTAGTCAAAAAAAAAATATTTTTCTTTCATGAAAAAAAATATTGAATTAGAACCATCAGTTCTCATCAATAGGAGTATGGGTATGCACAAGAATATATTTTAAAATTTAAATCAAAAGTGTCATTATATTTTCTGATATGATTTAGATATGTAAAAAAAAGTTTAATAATTTAGAAGTCCAAAAAAAATTTAGTTAAAAAAAATAGTTTGCTTTCATGAAAAAAATATTGAATTAGAACCATCAGTCCTCATTAATAGGAGTATGGGTATGCACATGAATATATTTTAAAATTTGAATCAAAAGTGTCATTCTATTTTTCTGATATGATTTAGAGATGTAAAAAAAGAAAGTTGAATAGTTTCGAAGTAAAATAAAAATAGTTTGCTTTCATGAAAATAAAAATATTGAATTAGAACCATCAGTTCTCATCAATAGGAGTATGGGTGAGCACAAGAATATATTTTAAAATTTAAATCAAAAGTGTCATTCTATTTTTCTGATATAATTTAGAGATGTAAATAAAGTTGAAAAAATATATCATGTTAAAAAAAAATTATAAAAAAAAGTTATAAAAAAACTTAAAAAAAAAATTTAATTTATCATACGACCTAAATTATTTCATCAGATACGCCAGCACTCATAAACGATACTTTTGAAATTCTGCTAAAAACATCGATTCTCAAGGTAAAAGTTTGAATCAAATACTTTTAGGATATTGAGCGTCCTTACTGAAAAACTATTCCATTAAAAAAAAATTAAATTTATCATACGACCTAAATTATTTCATCGGATACGCCAGCACTCATTAATGATCCTTTCGAAATTCTGCTAACCAAATCGATTCTCAAGGTAAAAGTTGGAAAACGGGCCAATCAGGTGTTACAATCCTTTTGTTTGCTCAAAATTCGACAAAGCAACGACGGTTAGGCTAGTTTTTTTTGCATGATATTTCTAAAGCCAATTAAGATGAAGAAATATCTTCAAATTCAAGGCTATAAGAAAAAAAAAGTTCTGGATATTTTTTCAGTTTGTAGCTTATGCACTAATAGCAATATCAGTAACGAGCCCCCTCCGAAATACCTTGCTCTTTATGCTAGACTTTGACTTTTCATCCCAATTAAATTAAAAAATAAGCATTTTCAACCAGAAATAAGGAGCATCGTTAAAAACTACGACGAATGCAAATTATCCCGTATATGAAGTGAGCTGCCCCCTCTAAAATACCTTGTTCTTTATTATACACTTTGACTTTTCATCCCAATTAAATTAAAAAATAAGCATTTTCAACTAGAAATAAGGAGCATCGTTAAAAACTATGACGAAAGGATATTATCCCGTATATGAAGTGAGCTACCATCTCCGACATAACTTGCTCTTTATGCTAGACTTTGAATTTTCATCCCAATTAAAATAAAAAATAAGCATTTTCAACAAGAAATAAGGAGCATCGTTAAAAACTAAGACGAATGCAAATTATCCCGTATATGAAGTGAGCTACCCCCTCCGAAATACCTTGTTCCTTATGTCAGACTTTGACTTTTCATCCCAATTAAATTAAAAAATAAGCATTTTCAACTAGAAATAAGGAGCATCGTTAAAAACTAAGACGAATGGAAATTATCCCGTATATGAAGTGAGCTCCCCCTCCGAAATACCTTGTTCTTTATGTTAGACTTTGACTTTTCATCCCAATTAAATTAAAAAATAAGCATTTTCAACTAGAAATAAGGAGCATCGTTAAAAACTAAGACGAATGCAAATTATCCCGTATATGAAGTGAGCTACACCCTCCGAAATCCCTTGTTCTTTATGTTAGACTTTGACTTTTCATCCCTATTAAATTAAAAAATAAGCATTTTCAACTAGAAATAAGGAGCATCGTTAAAAACTAGGACGAATGGAAATTATCCCGTATATGAAGTGAGCTGCCCCCCCCGAACTACCTTGTTCTTTATGTTAGACTTTGACTTTTCATCCCAATAAAATTAAAAAATAAGCATTTTCAACTAGAAATACGGAGCATCGTTAAAAACTAAGACGAATGGAAATTATCCAACTATTTTAAATTGACAACACTGTCCAAACATCACTTGTGTATTATACAGAACACAATCAACCCATCTCAAAACATGTATGACCACATTATACCTTGTCTAGCAGCTCGGCCCATCGTACAGCACTTTAAGTACTCTAAGAGATCCTTCTGCCATCACCCCACCACTTATGTATTATACGGAACACTTCGAAGAAGTAAAGCTATTCGTTATTACAATTCTTTTCTTGTCATCTACACCCCTCTTAGTATCAAATTCTTCGTATAGTATAACGATAAACTATTTTAAATTGACAACACTGTCCAAACATCACTTGTGTATTATACAGTACACAATCACCCCATCTCCCCCAAAACACTTTTCAGGCATTTCTTTTTAAAAAATTTTATTTCAAGTCAATCCTTAATAGGATCAAATTCGCAAATCCTACACTCCAATTCGCAAATCCCATTACCCCTTTTTAAATGTCAGTCAAACAATTCTGATTGTAGCATCCAATTTTTTAATAACAAACTGCATACTCTCAAAACATGTTGGACCACATTATACCTTGTCTAGCAGCTCGGCCCATCGTACAGCACTATAAGTACTCTAAGAGATCCTTTTGCCATCACCCCACCACTTATGTATTATATGGAACACATCGAAGAAGTAAAGCTATTCGTTATTACAATTCTTTTCTTGTCATCTACACCCCTCTTAGTATCAACTTCTTCGTATAGTATAACGTTAAACTATTTTAAATTGACAACACTGTCCAAACATCACTTGTGTATTATACAGTATATATCAAAGTATTCACAAATGCTAAACCCTTTTTCTTTATCAGAAAAAAAATGCCAATTGCCAAAAAAAAATTCTTTTGTCAAGGTGTATTAAATCACACAGTTCTATCCCTCGTTTTCTTAATCCCGATAAGACGCATGCCAATGTTGTCTGGAAATTGTCTCTCTTGCTTTTCTATGTCAAACTGTGTGAGGGAGTTCTGCCTCTCTTTGAAAAGGAGTAGAGGCCCCAGCAAATAGCATAGGAAGGAACAGAGTGCCATAGAAATGGAAGGCCATGTGAGAGAATACTCACTCTCTTTGAAAAGGTGTAAAGGTCCCGTAGAATACCACAGGAAGGAACATAGTGCCATAGAAATGGAAGGCCATGTGAGAGGATACTCACTCTCTTTGAAAAGGTGTATAGGTCCCGTAGAATAGCATAGGAAGGAACGTAAGGCCATAGAATAGCATGGGAGGGAACATAGTGCCATAGAAATGGAGCATAGCACTCTACTAATGTAATTAAACAAATAAGAACTTGTGCATTATATGTCACCCACCGCTATATATTGTACAAGGAACTACTACAGGAAACCAGACAACTGGGTATTTGCTAGATAAATGGACGGCAACGCGTGATTTAAAATTGCGTTTACAATATTTAAACTTTTTTTTTTGGGGGGGGAGGGGTTGGGGGGGGGAGGTACCTAATTTCGGTTAGGTTACGTATTTAATATACGCTATGCTTTAAACCCAGGCCTAACCAAGATATAATTTGAGGTACTGGTCCCTTAAATCCCTGGTCAATTGCTTTTCAAATGTGTAAATCATTAATTATGCGTGTATTAGTACCGTCCTACGTTTATATTTGCAATTTCAATTTTGGATAAAATTTAAATATACTTAAAAATTGGCGATGAATAGTAATTTTGGTGATAAGTTCCTGTTAATATTACTACTAAAGAATTTTGTTTGGATGAAAAGGTTTGTATGAATTATTGTTTGTATAATTCATATATTGTTTGTATGAATGGAAGTTCTGTGAGACTTTGATCTTCTACATAACTGAAGCCATCACAACCTCTACAATAGGATTTTCTTATCGATAAATACATTGAATACATTCGTTTAAATAAATTAAAATACTTCACGTAAATAGAAAAACAAATATATTACCAGTTAAAATTGCTGAAAACTAAGTTCTTAGCAGCATTTACCACCCCAAAGAAATTTCCTGGTTCGGTTGATGATGACCTGCCTTGCCTTTTCCACCTCTGTGCTTTTAGATATGAGAATGTAACATTTTAGCTGTATAGAGAAAAATTTTAATTAATTCCTACTCCCCCTACCTCTTTCAACATTTATATGAAGCCTCAGGAAGAGTAAGCAGTTTGTCCATCAAATTGTACCTTATGTTGGAATCTACACTATCCCCACCTAAACAATGACTCACCCTCCTTCATTATAGCTGTTACGCGATTACATATCATCAAATGTAGCCTAATTTCATTATAAATTAAGCAAATCATCTTGGTTGAATTCAGTGTTGCAACCATGTGGCATTGTTTATTTAGCAGCTGGAAAGCCTAAAATATAGTTAATGATGCTATTAAATTAATTAACCTCTCCTGGTACTAAACTTATTACGAATTCATTCTCATTGGCGTTAAATTTGGGGCTTGGCGCCCTAAAACACCTGAAGTGTCACCCAACCACCTCTGTTATTTTGGCGTCTGCCCCCCCCCCCTCTGGAAAATTTTCCGCCGGTGCCCTTGGTCTAAAATGAAGAAAACAATATTTTTAGAGGGATATTTCACTATTTCCTTAGTCAAATATGACTAACAGTTTCTCATAAATAAATACTACTTGTTTTTATAGAAGTCGTAGCTTTTTCTAAAAGAGATTTTCTTACTGATAATATCTATAAGGACATATGTGAAGCTGCTTCATTATCCACTCTATTGAGAAAATGAAGGTATTAAGAAGGGCTTAAGAGATGTCGGCAATGAATAGCAGAATGCAAATATAGTGTCGCGTGACATGTGTCGCTTAATTCAGTTGATCTACCTCAAGATAAGTTTACCGGAAGCACAATATCAAATTATAGGGCAAACCACCAAAAAACGGAACTGTTCCGGGATTCTTTGTAAACTGAGATGAGGAACATAAAAAAAAAGGGAAATGGAAACGTCGAGTATGAGGATATAAAGCATAAAAAGTTATTTTCAAGACTTTTAGTCTAGCTTAATAATTGTCTGATGTAAATATATCCAAGGAGAGAATTAATTCAAGAATTTCTCGTGTCAAGGTTGAAATCGAATGATAATGTCTCGTCAAACTCTTTTTAAGATGTTCGTCAAATAATCATTAAATCAATCACTTCTTCAAATGTACCCGAAATAGGCTGATTTATCGAACTCAAATGATGTTTTTTTGTTTGATTTCTTTTTGATTTTTCTTGTTTCTTATTCAATCTGAATGGCTTTGAGCAAGGTCAATATAAAGTAAAGACTAATATAAATGGTCTATTTGAATTCTAAATTTTAAGGCTTAATTTTTGCAAAATTCCATAAATATTTGCAAAGAAGAAGTAAGGGCGGATCCAAGATTTTTTTAGGGGGGGATAGGTTGATCCAATAAACTTGCGTTAGGAGCAAGTTTAATTAACGCAAACTTGCGTTAATTAAGTAAATTACACAAATATAGACTACGCTAGGGGGGAGGGCACCCCTCGCCCCCTGGATCCGCCACTGAGAAGAAGGAGGGAGTTTGATCTTGTATTGATGCATCAATGATTACATTTTTCTCATACAATTTTTACTTGTTGAGTTATATAATGAGATCTTCACAAAAACAGTACTAATCACGAATGAGGGGCAGAAAGGGTTGATGAGAAGGTTCATAATATTAAACAACAGACTTAGACCCAATTACCACAGAGGAAAAGAAATACAACAGACGTTTTCACTTGAGTTTAAACTCAAAATTGTTTTGCTTGATTTCAAAAAAGAAGAATTAGGATGAAGAAGAAAAGAAACCGACTTAGCCCTCTGAAGAGCGCTGTACTTGAGCGACATCCGTGCGTTTTCGTCGGTGAGGGTTATGTCTACTCCTCCCACCAGATCATACTGATTATCGCATACCAATACCTTCTGATCTGAAAATCATTGTCCAATCAAATTGAAAATGAATCGTATAAGTAACAACGCTTTTTTTGTCAAAAGTAAAGAGTAGGCGGAACGAAAATTAAAAAGGACTGAGTCAACGTTATGCATATTAAACTTATAAACTAGCCAGGATTCTCAATTTTAAAGGGAGCTATAGCCGCCGTTGACTATTTAGTTAAGATACCCAGCCAACGAAATTCTAACATCACTGGCTTCAACGAGCTAAGGAAGGTTTGAGGAATCTATCAGGGGCAGAATTGGTTGCTGAAAAGGAATATAGGCGGGCGCAACGAAAATTTTGTGTGCCAAAAGAGATATAACTTAATTTGCATAATCGATGACGACATCAGCTATATTTTCTATTTTTCGACCTAGATGAGAGGTTTGAACTTAGAATGTGAAACAGAATAAGGTATCGAGAGAGAAAAGAAAAAATGATGAGCACTTTCAGATCAAGCTTCCTAACTGTCCATTATTAAAACATACCTAAGTGGTAAACCAGAAACCAACTTTCATGTACTTGCTTAAGATTTATGTTCAAAGCGGGATGAACAGAGCAATTGGAGCTTCACAGGAAGGTGAAAACACCTTTGCAACTATAACTAAAAGCCACTTGGAATAAATTAAAGTGCACAGATATTGAATCCTAGCATCGTCAGAAGTACGTCTAAAATAAAAAAATTAGCAACAGAAATGGAGCTTTTGATGAAAAAACATGAGAAAGAAAAAGATTTTACAGAAAATGACCACAAATTGTGAATATGTTATACTTCGTCAGGGGAATTATCAAACTTTCCGGCACAATTGCACAAAACATCACAAAATCAAGGAAGGCATTTACAGTTCTTGGTGCACACTTTGCTACACTCACAAAAGAGTTGTGAATATCCCAACAGAAGCAAGAAAGCACTCAAAACAGCAGAAACAACATCTTGTCCAGAAAATTGCCATCCATAACTCAAAAGGTTTGGCAGACATGCTCTTGCAATCAATGAGGTATTCCAGATTACAAGCTGATAGTAAGAACGCTTAAAATGTTCCACAAACGCCCCTTCTGTAGGTGGCAACAGCTTCAGCTCCTTCTTACGAGGTTACAAGCGTACTCGTAAATCACTGAGGGAAAACTGATTAGAATCCCTTCCTTTAGCGCTGACTATCAGCTTTCCTGCAACATCTTGGAAGGAGAACATACTGGCTTCCGTGAAGGTTTCATCTCTCAACTTCAGTATTGCTCACTGAATCTCCATGTACAGACCGCTCCTCTCGGCGGTCTGTACAGACCGCCTAAGAATGTTCGTTTTCCTTTGGAGAAAAAAATAACTCGTTATGTCACACCCCCAAATTCAGTGAATGAACGCCATGGAGTTTAACATTTGCTTCTCCGTTCTCTCGAACAAAAGATCAATGGGGACATAATAATTTAGAAACTTCAAGAGGAGTTGAGGCGCACCATTCTCCCCAGGAAAATGTTGAGGAGACGAGGGAATTGGTCCACTAGTCCCACAACTACATCAGTATCATTAGCACAAACAGTCACCCTTTCAAAGCTGTTTCTGAAGCAAAAGGCAACATGCATAGCCATTCTGGTATCCGCTTCCTCATGTGTGCTACACAGAAATTCCTCGAAACTGAGAAAATCTAACAACTTAAACATACAGCTCTCATCATGTCTTCAAATCCTCCAGACAGCAATACACACAAAGTGCCGGCAGTACTTAAGTTGTTTATACAGTCATATTCATTTGCTTACTATTTTTCATAAATTGCTTTCATCAAATTTGCTTTGCTCTTTGTATTTGCAACAATCTTTGTCCAGTTTCCAATTTTTGAGCTCGTCGAGAAGGAGTAGACTGTCGAGCAGCCACGTAACTGGTGACACCCACTGCAGTCCTTCAGATATATACTGCCATTATTTGGATCAGTGTGACCAAACAGTCTGTCATACGTGTCACCCACGATATAAATTTCACTTGCTGTTTCAGGCATCCCTTTCCACACAGCTTTAAGCTTCCACATGGCATAGATTTCGACGGTTTCACGTTAAGCTGATAGATTTTGGTGAACCAATAGCATGAAGTCGATAACAAAGGCTTCACGCCCATACAAGCAACGTTCCTCTTCGAAGTTCGGGTTTTCAGGCCATTCACATAAGCCACTGACCTCTCTCAGAAAGTCTAGCACGGTAGACTTAACACCACTTCGAAGCGCCAACGTAGAATCCCTGAGCTAAAAAAGTGGAGGAGTATATGAAACGAGTTTAAGGCTCAGAATATTTTTAAGCTGTTTCAATCCACTGTTAGTGCTGGAATCTATCCCATACAGGATTCTCTTCCCTGTCATAAGCTCTGAAAGAACTGCGCTTTGTCCAACGGCATTAGTTTTTTTTATCCCGATTTTCTTGAAGCAGCATCCATTTGGGTTACTTTAACTTTTGAAAAGGCTTTTTCATCCCCTTTGACATACTTGGCTGCAATTAAGGAGCTCACAACCGATGAACTGGCCTGCTGATTGGTTATCACATTCATAAGGATTTCTTCAGTTGCAGTAAAGGGGTCTGTGTGACAGTGCAATACGAACATAGCCGTTTTTGAAAGCATCGTGTGCTTTTCGATAAATTGCAAGCTATCTTCGTGATGCGGAGAATCAAATTCTGATTTTTCATTAATATTAATAAGGTCATACAAAGCAGACGAAAGTGAGGCAACAAAAGGTAGGGTATTAATCCACTTTCGACTGCTAGTTGGCGTGTTGTAACACCAACCAGACAAGAATTTCTTTTCCAATTAAGATTTATGGTGGATTCAACAGTATGATCCGGCAGCACAAGGTTAAACGAGCCTGGTCGCCTTTTCACATTGAATCTAATCTTCGACTATATAAATAAAGTGATGACATTGACGTTCGTGCAATCAGGGGCGGATCCAGGATTTTTTTTAGGGGGGGGGAAATAGGTTGATCCGAATTTTTTTAGGGGGGGGGGGCGCAAAATAGGTTGATCCGATAAAATTGCGTTATTACCAAGTTTAATTAACGCAAACTTGAGTCAAATAAGTAAATTAAACTACTATAGACTACGTTAGGGGGGGGGGGGGGCGCCCCCCTTGCTCCCCTGGATCCGCCACTGCGTGCAATGAGATCGCATTGCTAGGTAGTGCTCCCGTACTCCCTTTCTACTCTTGAAATCCCTCATTAGTGGAACTGGATCTGAAATTGCACTCATGGAGAAATATTCTACCAGAAAAAATGCTCAAAAAAGCTCCCCATAATAAAAATATACTCAATCTTTGTTTTTTTCCTATTTCTACAGATACGCCCCTTTTGCCATTGAAGCAAGGAATTTTGACGCACCACCAGATATTCGTTTTCAGTGCTTTTTTCTGCCCTAGATTCTACATTCAAACCTTCTTTAGCTCATTGAAGCCTGGTAACTATTTCTAGCGATCTTTCTTTATTGTGGGTCCTTGACTAATTAGGGACAAGGCCCGAGGATTTGAAATATCTGAACTTACGACCATGGTAACGACAAAAAGCAGAACGCTTTTCCATCATACGAAAAATAAGAAGTTACGTGGAATAAAGACTTTTCTGAAAACAGTGATTAAAATAGAACCTAAGTGGATATTTCGGTCACATGACCAATAGCATTCGCAATAGCATTCGCAACGAAACAAAAAATATCCCCCCCCCAAAAAAAAAACAAACATAAAAAACGATTTTAAAGGTCGGTAAATAAATTTAGCCTGATCGTAAGTTATATTTTTTATTGGTTTCTTTGCTTTAATTTTTCTTCCATTTCATTGAAGTTGTATCTTAATGATTATTTTCAGAAAAAGCCCTCATTCTCATAGGAACTCCTTGTTTTGTCTTGAGAATGTGAATAATTATCTATCAGATTTGCAGTTTTGATTATGTAATGTCTAATTAAGACACTCATGTTAAAACCCACCTCATTAAACTGATGAAATAAAGGTTATGGAGCTACAGAATATACTAAGAAGCAGAAAAACAGCATAGTTACTTGTTCCTTTCGGCGAAGAGCTTTAAATTGATCAAACAGTTCGTGGTAACGAACTGTAAGTAAGGAGCGACCCGGCTCAATAGTAATCGAAACTCTAAAAGACGGAAATTTGATACCAATAGATACATGAAAAGAATCATGTTTTAATGCTGATTTCAAATATATAAGTTTCATCAAGTTTAGTCCAACTCATCAAAAGCTACGTGCCTGAAAAAAATTGCCTGATTTTCGAAAAAAGGGGGAAACACACCCTAAAATTATAGAACCTTAATGAAAATCACACCATCAGATTCAGCGTATCAGAGAACCCTACTGCTCCAGTTTCAAGTACCTATCTGCAAAATGTGGAATTTTGTATTTTTTGCCAGAAGAAAGATCACGGATGCGTGTTAATTTTTTTTTTTTTCCATGGGTGATCGTTTCGACCCAGTGGTCCTAGAATATTGTGGGAGGGCTCATTCAAACGGTCATTCTAGTTTTCTAGTGCCATTTTTAAGTGACCAAAAAATGGAGGGTAACTAGGCCCCCTCCCACGCTCATTTTTTTCCCAAAGTCACCTGATCAAAACTTTTAGATAGCCGTTTTGTTCAGCATGGTCGAAAATATAATAACTATGTCTTTTAGGATGACTTAATCCCCCAAAGTTCCCGGGGGAGGGCTGAAAGTTATGAACTTTACCCAATGTTTACATATAGTATTGGGAAGTATACAAACGTTTTCAGGGGGAGTTTTTTCTAGTAGTGGGGGTGAGTCGGGGGTTCTTTGGGAGTATCTTTCCACGGAGGAAGTTTTCATGGGGGAAGGGTTATTGCTATGAAGGGGGCGCCGGATTTCCCAGCATTATTTAAAAAAACGATTAGAAATTAATTTAAAAAAAAGTTTTCAACTGAAAGTAAGGAGTAACATCAAAACTTAAAACGAACAGAAATTATTACGTATATGATTGGGTTCGCCTTCTAGTCAATACCTCGCTCACAAAGCAAAAGATTTTTTAGTACTGTCATAAGAGCAATTTATTCTATTTAACGGCCTTTGTGATTAAGGGGTCATTTTTAAAGAATTGGGACAAAATTTGAACTTTAGTTTAGCGTAAAAAGCGAGTTGTTGAGGAGGGGACAGCCCCTTTCATATACGGAATAATTTCTGTTCGTTTTAAATTTTAATGTCGCTCCTTACTTTCAGTAAAAAAAAAAAACTATTTTTTTAAAATTTAATATTGTTAAAAGATGAATAAGGCTACCTAGTTCCATGCAGATGAGACGATATAATTTTATATTAAATTAAAGAATGGATTAAAGACTGTAACTCTTATTTTGATTGTGGTTGTCACTCCCTTTATACTCCTGTTATTTACGCTTAAGTATAGCTTGCGCTTTATGGGCCATTCAGACTTAAGCATTAATATATATATATATATATATATATATATATATATATATATATATATATATATATATATATATATATATATATATATATATATATATATATATATATATATATATATATATATATATATATATATATATATATATATATATATATATATATATATATATATATATATATTTATATATATATTTGTATTGCGTGTGTATCAGCCTTATTCTCTGCGGCCGTCCAAACTGGGAAGAAATCAGCATGCTGAAGACTTTTAAACATCACGTCAGATTTTGGCAGAACACTCTTCGACTTCGGCTTAGCTTTGATTTAAGTTGCACTAAACCTTTTTTTAAACCAATCAGTGTACTGTCTTCGAATTCAGTTTTATCTTTGAATTCTCTAATTACTTGAATTCTGCCAAGAAGACTCATAAAATTTCTAAATTGATACATTGATAAACAGAAATTATCTCTCCATAATAGAGAAGGACTTTCAAAAACTAGCAATGTTGGTCTTGCACAGTGCAATGATGCTATACAGAAAGTCATTGGAAAGAAGAAAAGAGTGGGCCATGTTTTGACACAAAACTTGTTCTTTTTTACAAATTTACAGGCAAATTACTAGCACCTTAAACTAAAATAGTATTCCAACCTTCAAAGTCCATTTTATCACAGAACTAGAGAACTTGCAAAAACTGTAAATTTTTCCTTTTGTAGTGAGACGCTTCATCACATGTTTTGGATCACAAATATTTTGTCAATAATTTCTTCTAAGTATGTAGATATGACGGGTAGTTGTAAAATTCGGATCCTGCATTTATTTGGTCTTAAATTTCTTTCAACTAAGTTGGGAATGGTTCAATATTTTGTAGCCAGATCTTATGAGACATGACTAAATAGTTTCATCTGAGATTCTTTTCTTTCTATGAAAATGAAAACTGGACGAATGGCCCGTAGATAAATAATAATGCAGCATGAAGCAGATATTTTTCTTGCTTTTAATAACAGCATCCTTTAAATTCTTTTTCTTTTCATTTGTTTTTCTTCTGTATCACAATCGCTGTATTTACTGAAGATGTCTGTTCCGTTGGAGCAGAGGAGGTACTCGCAGTCACTTTCTGAAAAATTTTTCATATTGTTGGAAATTGAAGAATAGCTCCTAAATTTTGCCTCTTGTCTTCCAGAAACTATAATATCTCTTCTCTCAAATAAAATTCCATGCATTTGTGGTCACTCCAGAATCTTGCACTCTGCTTTTCGTAAACACTTCATAATATCATTAACCTTTTTTTCTCGTCTTGATGATGCATGACTTGTGTTTTTTTGGCTTTTTGGTTTTATATTCTATCGTCGTCAATAGACTCATTTTTGTTGATGGCAGATTTGTTCGAGCCACTTCCCTTTTTTCTTGAATATGTTCCAGCTTGAAAGGTAGATTATTTATAGTTGTAATAGCAAACTTTGTAAATTGTTTATCACTGCGGTCCATCGATCGAAGACTTTTGAAATCTTATTTTATGAAGAGTCTAAAGTTACCCTTTAAAAGCATAACACTCCCTAGGATGGACAGTATTTTTAAATTTTATGTCAGTATGATTATTTTGTGATTGAAATATAAAATCAAAAAAGTATTAAAGTACGTATTTGGAAAACTTGTGAATATGTAAAGGATACGGCACTAGACTTTACAGTCCCTGTTAGCGGCGCGGATCTCTTGGTACTTCAGTCAGGAAGTGCAATGGGGGGCTTGGGACCAGCCATACTGTGGTTTGGGAAGGCTTCAGACCACTAGACCCCTCCCAAACCAAATTGGCGACACCATGATTCAGACTCCCGTCATGAAGAACATATGGAATTGTAAGTCTAGCGCGCTAACCATTCAGCTAGGATAACCTTTAAATTGCGCATACATGTAATTAAATCTTGAATCATGGATGGTGTTCTTAATTACATTTTAAATATATGAATAGTGTTTATATCCGTATTTAGAAATCATTTATTTAAATAACTTTGACAAAAATAGAAATATACAGAAGCATGGAAAGAATCATAAAAAGGACGAGATCTCGCAGAGAATGGGCCCAAAAGTACTTAAGTATTTTATTTTGCTTCGGTGCAAATTCTTAACACCTAAGTCATCAGCCAGTGTCTACGTACGTATAAAAGGTTTTACGTACGTATCCGATTGAAAGGATAAGAAAAGCAGCTTACCTATAGTTGACTTGATCCGATGAGAAAGTAAAAAATCCAGGCAAAGGTTCTAGATCAAGAGTGCTGATTGTCAAATTTGTAGTAATATCCTTTGACACTTCCGACACGTTAGTATTGTTGTAAGAATGTAGCAAGGGATCCTAAATAAAAGGTAACGCTTAAAAATTCATAAAAAATCAAATATTCCAAGCAAGACCGTATCCAGGGGGCAAGGGGGTTTGAACCCCCTCCACCCCCCCCCCCACACACACACCGGAATGTTTGTCCAACTCGTAAAAACATAACAAAAATGAACATAAACATATTTTTGATATGTTTTTTTAAGTTTTTTTGTAACCCTCCCCCCCCCAAAAAGAAAATCCTTTTGTAAACCCCCCTCCCCGGAAAAAATTCTGGATACGGCCCTGATTCCAAGGTAAGAATGACAATGTGGAGGTATCAAATGTATCGTTTGCTTAGTTTCCAGCTTAGCTCATGATGAATCAGGATAGCGATCGTTAAATCGAGGAATGATTCGAAGCAATTAATTTACGTATATTTTCAGTTTGTTGTTATTATTATACTTAATTTTTTTTGTGATTGGTACTATTGACAACTTGATGATATGTAGCTGGTATTGGCATTATTATGAACCGTCTATAAAAAATAATGTTGGTAAAACCTGGCCAACAGACATGATGCGGTGTCATAAAACGGACAGCAAGATTTTCTGAAGAGAAAGAAAAATACATCAGGTGTCATTTCGCTTGTTGAATAAAACAATTTTTTATGTATTTTAAGCGTTATTTTTTTCAACAGGCTTTTAGTGCCGTGCCCCCCCCCCCCCCAGTGCTACAGTGGAGCAACATTGGAACTGTTAGAATACATACTATTTAGTTAAACCCAACGATATGTAGAATCAAAAGGCGTCTTCTTCCCAATAGACAAATCCTAAACATAACATTATACTAGCTTGTCATCAAAATGTTTTATTTTCAGTTTTGATTCATTTTTTTTACCGAAGTATAGTAAACATTATTTTAAATTCACCTATTTTTTGTGTTGCTGTAAAGCCTCACCCATAGAAGTAGCTTGGATTTATTCAGAGGGCAAATGGCTCGAGATGAGTTGAGGGAGAACGCCAAATTCGGTATATTTTGTTAAAACTTAGCTTTACATTCACTTTGGAAGATGCTTCTATTGGAAGGGAAGTGAATTGGTGCCACTCCATGTATGCCCATGATACCCTCCTTGAAATAAAGTCATGCGTAAGAGTCTGTCAGTTCATGGAGCTCAAAATTTACTGATCAATGTTGACGACCTGAAGCATGCAATCCAAGACGTGAAAAATTACCCGCGTGGAGCCTAGCGAAGAAGAGGCCTACAATCAGAGTATTATTCTGCGTGCGATATTTTGCAAAATTTTTATCAATTTTCACAATTTTTCTGGCGGAAAAAGGTAAAATTTTCACCGCTTTATTATGAATGGAGCAGCAATTGACGATTTGAAACACTGCTTGGCTATTAAAAGGTTGCTTAGAAAAAAGGATGGAATTTCAAGATATTTACAAAATCTAGTGCTTTTTAAACTAAAAGAATATAGAGTATTCTGACGAAAAGCATACCTATAATAAAGATAAAGCATATAAAAGAAGAATAGAGGTTGGCGGGGCTGGACTGAGTGAGGTTGAGTGGTGAGCTCCAGTACTTCTTTAACCGTAAGAGGTGAGTCTATGGCATTAGTTTATTGTATTAAATTTCCCGAAAGCTCTTTCCTGAAAGCTCGCTACGTCTCGAGCTGAGTTTTAGTCTGAGCCTTCCAAAATCACGACTAGTTTCTGATTTCAGCCTCCCAAGTCGAAAAGCTGCTATTCATTATATTTCACAGTTCAAACGGCAGACCCGTATTCTACATATTCTGCCTATAGAGCAATTAAACTTTTTCTACTGTTTCTATGACATATCCTCTGCTTAGTTGTATGTCTTGGGTCTTGTGATGAAGTTGCTCTGCAATGGACTATGGACATTCGTAAGACCGTTTTGTCTTCAATAGCCTCCACACGATCAGTGGCATAAGCAATTTCTTGATCCGACTTTTTAGACAACTTTCGTTTAGAATGACACTATAAGGTTATCTGAGCTAAAAGCAAAATTATCTCTGATTTTAGACAATAAAGAGCACGATGATGCAGTAAGCAATAAGCCAAAAAAGAATGCAAGCCTCTACATCCAAAGCTAAAATATTTGATCTAAGAAAGTAGAAAACATGAAAAAAAGTGGAAGAGCAACTATGGAAATACATCACTAGTCAATTTTACTTTCAAAACCAGTATTAAAAGTCGTTTTCTACACTTCTTTTTCAACCTTTATTATTTCAAAATTTCATTTTCAACTTTCATTTCAACATTTATAGAAAATTTCAAGATTAAGCTGAAACATAGCTTCTTGCAATATATGCAGGAATTAGTTTCAGAGCGTTCGCCATAACGTAACGGGAGGGGCATAGATTCGGAAAAGCCCCAAGAATAAGCAGTCTATATAAAATAACTAAAAGGAAATTAAATAGCCTGAAATATCCAAGAGATGAGGGAGGGGATTGGGTCGACCGGAAGAGACCAAATCTCCTCACATACGTGTTTGATAATTACTGCCGTAAATATGAAATCAGAAATAGTGATTCTCACAATTTTAGTAGTTTCAAAAACAAACTTTGTAAAAACTAAACATAAATTTTCTTATATGATAAACTAAGGCCTCGGTTTCAAGTGAGACCTACTGAAAGTAATTGTCTTCCAATTTGGCTAAAAGTAACCAAATATCTGTTAAACTTTACTTCAGACCTGTAAGAACTATTTAGCGCAATGAAGAAGATTGAAAAACTCAGACCGCCCCTGGTGTAACAAGGTCGGCTTTACCGTCAAATCTAGAGCATTAAAATTCTACATTTTTCTGTTCTCATACTGGACTGAGTAATATATCAAAATTTGAAATACCAAAAATAAACTACGGGGAGCTATGATATATTATTTTCAACAAAAATCGGAAACAACCTAGATAACAATAATATTGCTTGTCGCTACCCCACCTAAAGCCCAGAACTTTCAACATGTGTCCTAAAACGAGGATTATATATATATATATATATATATATATATATATATATATATATATATATATATATATATATATATGTGTGTGTGTGTGTGTGTGTGTGTGTGTGTGTGTGTGTGTGTGTGTGTGTGTGTGTGTATATATATATATATATATATATATATATATATATATATATATATATATATATATATATATATATATATATATATATATATATATATATATATATATATATATATATATATATATATATATATATATATATATATATATATATACCGTTTTTACTCTCCCCTCCTCGACTTCAAGAAAATTCCTGCTTCTTGACCCTTGAAAGAACAATTAAAATGACGTCCTAATTTCTAACATTGACAGAAAAGACATGAATGGATTTCATTTAAGTTTATTTATATGAAGCAGAGAATAGGCAACAGTATAGGCATGAAGAAGCAGAAAAGTTTATACTCAAACAAATTAAACAGATTAACAAATTAAACAGAGCGCATATTTACCTGAGATTGGGAAACAATATTTAACGGGACTAGAGTATTTCCATCTTGAACTGGCGAGATACTGATTGTTCTGAGGGGTGAAGTCTCGGGACTTGGGGGTCGCCACAAATCAGGACCAAAATTAGGATTGTTTGGAATGTAACAGGTGTCCATTCTCTTCTTCTTCCTATTGGTGAAATTCTGAAAAAGACTGTCTCTATTGGTTGCTAAGATTAGGTCAGAAGCTGTGAACGTTGATTAAAATGAAACCTTAGACCTTAGACAAATAAGTGGTTTCTGGGGAAAGGAAATTATAGAAAAATAGACCAAAGATGCAGGTGGGTTCATTCCTTTTAAAAGAAAATTAAATATCAAGAACAAAAGCTGAACGTAGATTTTCATGGAGATTTTCAAAGAAACGAAAAGGCCCATTCAGCTAATAGTGGTTTACTACAAATGCAATTAGTTGCTCAAATAGGAATAAAATTAAACTGTTTAAATTTAGCAGTGTATTAAGTAAAAATTAAAAGATGTCTTTAAAAGCATTTTAAGCTGCAATAAATATAGGTAATATGTCTAAACAAATTTAAAAGGTACATTCCCTGTTGTTTTAATAGCTGTTGTTTTTATCCATGATCGTTCTTTGGCAATAAATACACAATTCCAAATATTTGCATATAAGAGCTTAAAACATCTACAATGGGGTTCTCTGATCGTTTTGTATCTAGGGAGGGAGAGAGATGCCTCAAAAGGGCATTTTAATGCCAAAATATCAAAACTCTCATTGAGTCATCAGATAAATACAGAATTAGTTCCAAGGGAGAGACAAGGGGAGGATGGAAGCCGAAATTGATATATAATCCCGAAGGCCGTATCCGGGACTTTTGTTTGGGGGGTTATTTTTTTCGGGGGGGGGGGTAGACAAAAACTTTAAAAAAACCATTAAAAATGAGTTTTTATGCATTCTTATTATGAAACATATCCACCCCTCATTGAGCCCTGAGAATACAGAATTAGTTCTAAAGAAGAGGTGGGGGATTGGAAGGTAGAATTGATATTTAATCCCTCTTGATTTCTGGGAATGATTCTGGTCTACGCTGTTGTTATAAAAGTAAAAACTAACATTTAACCACAAAATGAGCAGAATTTATTCCGTAAAGGAGGGGGAATGCCCCTTCCTTATCTCCACCTCCGCCATTTGGTCGTAGAAACTTCGGAGGATGCTCATTCGTTCAGAAATTGAGAGGTCTAGTCCTTTTTTTATAAGTCGAAAGTATTCGAGACCAGCCAGCCCCTGTCCTAAGACAGTTTTTTATATGTGGTCCTTTTGTTATCCCTTAGGACATTTGATCGACATTTTGAAGTACCTACCATGTAGTTTCTCTTTGGCTGCGCAATTTTGCGTATGGGGGAATTTTCCATGGGGGGAATTATCGGAGGGGAATTTTCCACGGGGGTAATTTTCCACGGGAATACTTTTCCACGGAGGGGGGGGGTAATTTCCCGCAGGGGGAATTTCACGCGGGGGGGGGGGAATTGTCCGCGGAGGAATTTCCCACAGGAGGTATTTTCCGAAGGGGGGAGTGTTTTCCTGGGGGTATTTTTAGGTAGGTATTTTCCACGTTTTTTTTAGGGGGGGGGGGAGGTATTTTCTGTCGGGAGGGGAGATAAATACCTAGACTCGCACGAACCTTGTCCCCGCCAGAGATGTATTTTCTAAATTTCTGGATTATAATAGCTATCCTGGAGTTTTATTTCGAGTATATCGAGGGGCCGGGGAGGTAAACCTGTGGTCTAATAAGACCCCCATAAGTTTCTATAGCCACCTGTTCTAAACAATTTGGGTGGGGGAAAATGCTATATGGGAGAGATATCACTTTTTACTAAGTCTTCGTCGTTTGGCTGACTCTGATAGGTAGACTAACCCAATTTTGGTTAGTTATCTATTCATTTGCTAAACTCGATTAATAATACCTGTTTGCAAAAAGCATTAAGTCAAGCAAAACTGTTACTTAGCCAAGACTGTCTGTGTATCAGCCCGAAATATCAAATTTCAACGACAGAAGCTAAGCGAGTACTCATCAGATAATCTCCAATTGTCTTCCGCGCCTGAATAAGCAAGCTTGTTGTGTATAAAATAGCCCAAAATCCACCCAGTGTTATCGATTTCCGCTTACTTTCATCGGATTTTGACACTTTTCCTAAATAAATATAGGTAAAACATAAAGATGATTCAAGATTTGTATAATTACTGTGCTAACTCTGATGATATCGTTTTTAAACATTTCAAAGCCTGAATATGCTTACTTTTGCATTTTTTTTTAGTACAGTATTCTTCTTATATTCTTCCCAGGATGCGGTTCTAGATCTGAAACAGGGACATCTGCAGGGAGGGCGGGCAGTTCGTTTGACCTTCTTTCAAAACTTTCTTTATTCTAGTGCTAATTGCTGAATTTCTGAGGTTTCCATCCGATTTTTGTATAATTTTACTTGTGTTTATTTGCTGTTTTTACAAAATTAGCCAAAAATCTACACTCCCACTGAAAAGCGGGTCTTCGACATAATAAATGCTCATATGGTCGTCAATTAAGTGAGGAAAATTAGTTTATTTTTGGAGGTACAGCGCTCGAAGTTGAGGATGAATGGAAATATTTAGGGGGTGACGTTTAAGGAAAAGGATAAATTATTTGTAATGAAGAAATTGGTAGGACGTGCTCGAATTTAATTGTAAAGAGCCAAATAAGGGATATAAGAGACATTAGGATGCAGAAAGAGATTTTTAGGAATAAGATGATATCGGTGACATATTATGCGTTGAAAGATCGGGGATTCCAGAAAAGGGATAAGTTCGAAAGGATACAACTGGGATATTATAAGAGATGGCTAGATGTTAATAAAGATATGAATAGTTTGGTTGTTAGAAGAGATCTAGGGATTTTTTCGCTAAGAAGTTGTAAGCTGGTGAATATTGTTAGGTTTTGGGAGCGTGTATAGTGAAGATGCCACAAGTGTGGTTATTTAAATCTGCTTATTTAGAAACTCTTAGAGATTAATCTCCAAGTTCATGGCCGTACCAGGTAAGGAGGATATTACAAGATGGTGGAGGGGGCGAAATGTGGAATAATGGATTTGGGCTAGATAAAGAGGTTGCAAAGATGATAGGTAATATTCTATGTGATCAAGAGATACAGATTTGGCAGTATGAAAGACGCCTTTCTGATTCCCTGCGCCACTACACTTCAGCGAAGGAGACATGGGGTGAAGGGGTTTTGTTTAAGGTGAATTCCAAAAAATGAGGAATTGAAGTAAATAATTGAATTGAGAGGAAATAGTTTTCACGTGGGGTAAGAAGAAAGTATTTAGAGAGAAGGAAAGGGCTGGATGGTCTTTACTTTGCCCGATATGTGGAAGTAGGGACGACAGTGCAGGTCATGTGATGTATGAGTGTGTAGAATTGAGTGAGTTGAGAAATGAAGTGTAAGGAAAGTGTGAGTCTTATGAGAAATGGCTGGTGAATATAATGAGGGACAAATTTTTTGCAAGTATTAATAATTTAGGACGATTTCTCAGCTTGGCAATGGAGCACGGAGGCAGATTTTTGTGATTTATGTTTCTCTTTCATTTATGTGATTTATGTTTTTGTTATGTAATGTTTATGTTATATTTATGTAATGACATTCATTTAAAAGTGAATTTTACTTTTTGTTTTGTATTGCCATGTGCTTTTAGCGCAATAAAACTTACTTGCTTACTTACTTACTATAGGCAGGTGCATTTACAAATTATTTTTGGACAAAACTACGCCTCGTTCCTCCCATTTCCGGGTGCAACTAGGGAAAAATTTTCTATCCGGGACCCAGTGGGTCTGATATTCCCATATGAAGAAGCTAATTCAAATCAAATTATGGTGACATTAACACTACTAACATTTTGCTGATTGTTCTGTTTTCTTTTTCCCGGTGAGAAGTGAGGCTGAGGCTCTAAAGCCTAAGAAGAACCCAACAATAAAAATTTATTTTTAAAATGCCACTTCAAATTTTCTTTAAGGTTGTTAAGAGTCAAGAATTTTTCTAAGGGATAGAAGGAAAGAACGTCTCCCGAAAACTTATTCCACATTTTTGAAGTAATCTCCCCATGTCTTATAGAAATTTTCTAAGGTCACAGTTTGCATATTTTAAACCTACACATAAAGCCAAATCAAAGATTACTTTTGCGCGGTGACATTGGGATAAAACTTCAAAAGAAAAGGATGAAATCTCAACTGCATGATATGAGACAGGAAATATTTAATTGGATATTCAAGAGAAGTTTCTTACAAAAATATACTCGACGGTCCTTATAAGTTGCAATTTAAGTCTTTGCCTTCTCTGCATCAGTTTATGTAAAGTTTCTTTAATAACTGCATCTATTTAAATGGAAAATAATGTTGCAATCGCTTGATATTTTCTTTTTTGGGGGGGTTAGTGGTTCTTGCCGACATAAAAAAATTTCTTTCGCTCTTTTTTTTTCTTTCTTTTTTTTCAAGAAGGAGATGGAATGGGATCAAGAAAGTCCAACTTAAAAAAAAAACTTCTTAATCTTTAAAAGAGCTGAAAAATCCTTCAAGTAAATGAGAATCCTAGGACTCGCAATTTGTGTATTGTAGTTTTAGCACTCCGTTTTCAAAGCAAGCAAGCTTTATATTTTAAAATGAAAGTAAAGAGATGCGCTAAAACTTATAACTGACAGAAAGTATCTTGTTGGTGAGGGGGGAAAGCTGTTACCCCCCTAAGCTTCCCAGCATTTACTCAGATACAAGATCTGACCAAAACCGGTTTAGCTATCTGTATTCGGAGACAGTTAACTTAGGTTTAGTATAAAAACTACGTTGTAGGTACATTTTTATTAAATACGTAATATATATACAGTTGGTATAATGGTTAGGTATTTAATATAATGCATTCTGGGCGGCGTACTTTATATAATTTTCTGCTGCAGTTCCCATAATTTTGTTAATAAAATATTATATTTTCATCATTTTTTGGTATAGCCTATTTCATTAGGATTAACCTAACTTCACTTCTACGGTGTGTTCTGAATAAAGGTCAAGCATATACACAAAAACCTTGTCCTTAAGGGATGCCCCTCAACCATACCACCTCAACGAAGGTAATCAGATAAATACGGTGTCTATTCCTATTAAGAAATTATCAAGAGGGGACCCATTCCCTTAGTATCCATCTAGAAAGATTTCCCTAAACATATTCCGCCAGATGAAGAGAGGCTTTTTGGTGAAAGGAACTTTCTCCAAAGTGAGAAAATTTTAGACCAAAAATGCATTCCTGAGCCTTCGTAAAGATCCACTGACCTTCCCTTAATAGCTGGTGTGCAACAATGAAACGCTATATAACTCTTATATATTACTGCATAAATAGTCTGTCAAAACTGTTCTTTTTGATCGGAGTGTATGTGTTTGTGCACCACTGATTACACCAAAACTGATGGGCGAATGCACCACCGCTTGGTAGTATGGCTGCTGAAGCTCTAATTGTTTTTTAATTATTCTAAACTGATTGGCTATCATCGACCAAAATTGTTCTTTTACTACAGAAAAAAGCAGAAATCAACACTTTGCTCTGGCACCCATCTCCTTTGCTTATTTCAAAAATTATTAGAGCTCTAATTTTTATTCGGATGATTGCTCTACAAATGTTCTGCGGCTACTAATTCAATATGATCTCCCGTGGTAAGAAAAAAAAATATAAAAACAAATAAACACGGATTCTTGAGACCCTGGCCATCCTACTCGAGAAAAATTCCAAATCTCGTTGTTTTATGAACAAGGGATTGAAAAGGCTGATGAAGGGTATCTAAATATGACGAATTTGGTTGTGTTATTTTTATCCAAATTTCTCCTATTTTATCGTGTTTTGTACTTTTTTCCTAAAATTTTGCAAATTTCATTTTGCTGAGACTCTTCAAAAGAATGTGTCATTAACATAGACATTAAAACATTCCGGCTCTATATTCAAGAGCCTGTCCACAGCAAACTATGTATAAAAATTAAATAAAACTTACAATAAAATGAGATCTTTAAAATTAAAAATTAAAACAATCCCAAGTTTGTTGTTTTTGTGATGGAAAGGTAATGTGGTCTTCGTCGTTATCTAAAGATTATGGTTGTGTGTGTTTTTTCCCCCAAGGGTTGACTGTATCAAACCAAGGGTCCTAGAAGATCGGGAGAAGGCTCATTCGAGCAAAAATTAAAAGTTTAGTGCCTTTTCAAGTGACCAAACAGAATGGAGGGCAACCAACCCCCTTTCCTCGCCCCCCTGCCGTTTCCCCAAAGACATCCGAATGAGATTCTGAGATAGCCATTTGGTTCACCATAATTGAAAGGTCCGATAAATATGCCTCTGGAGATGGCAAGATCCCCCACATTCCTTAGGGGAAGGGCTGTATGTTTTACAATTTGTCCATTGCTTACAGGTAGTATTTGTTATTGGGAAACATATGGACAATTTTTGAGAGTTCTAGTACTTTTTTTATAAGTCAAAAGTGATTGGAGCCCAGCCATACCCTGTCCTAAAACTGTTTTAGATATCGGGTCCTTTTGTTATCCCTCAGGAAATCTGATCGACATTTTGAGGTACCTATTTTGCAATCTCCTTTGGCTGCTCAATTTTGCATGTGGGAGAATTCTGGGGGCGAGTATTTTCCAGGGGGGGGGGTAATTTTCGAGGAGAATAATTTTCCATGGGTGTATTTTCTGGGGGTATTTTCCACGGCTGGGGGTATTTTTTACGGCGGGTACTTTCCGGGTGTTATTTCCTGGGGGAGGGGTAAACGCCGGCTCCCAGCTCGTGCAGTCCCAGCAGAAAAGGTCTTGCGTTATACACATAGGTCATATTAAATTGAGGCTTCAGTTGATGCATTCTAAGAAAGTTGGGGACGTAGAACCTTTTTAAAATCGGAGTTACAAAAGAACTTTCCATTCCTATTATTGCAGAACCCTAAGTGAGGCTTTTGGGGCCGCGTATCCTCCCACTCCCCCACTCCCAAGTTCATAAATATTGGCATATATCTACTTCTTTTAACTCGCTGTCATCTTGAAATTATTTAAGGAATCCTCCTAAGAGATTAAGTTCCACCCATTAAAAATCAGTTAGATCGAAGTGTGACTGTCCAAAATTGGAACACGTTGATTACATACTTTTACAAGTCATATTGAGTTTACGAACTTACAGTTCATAAGTAAGGAGTAACCGAAATAGTAACCGAAACTCTAAAAAACGGGATTTTGATACCAATAGATAAATCAAAAGAATCAGATTTTAATGCTGATTTCAAATATATAGGTTTCATCAAGTTTAGTCCTACCCATCAAAAGTTACGCGCCCGAGAAAATTTGGCTGATTTTCGAAAAAGGGCGAAACACCCCCTAAAAGTCATAGAACCTTAATGAAAATCATACCATCAGGTTCAGCGTATCAGAAAACTCTACTGTAGAGGTTTCAAGTTCCTACCTGCAAAAATGTGGGATTTTGCATTTTTTTTTTCCAGAAGAAAGATCACCGATGCGTGTTTATTTGTTGTTTTTTTGCGTGTTTTTTTTTCAGGGGGATTGTATCGACCCAGTGGTCATAGAATATCGTGGGAGGGCTCATTGGTATGGAAGTTAAAAATTCTAGTGCCCCTTTTAAGTTACCAAAAAAAATGGAAAGCAACTCCCACGCTAATTTTTTGAGATATCCATTTTGTTCAGCATGGTCGAAAATATGATAACTATGTCTTTTAGGATGACTTAATCCCCCGAAGTCCCCAGGGGGAGGGCTGAAAGTTATGAACTTTACCCAATGTTAACATATAGTACTGGTTATTGGGAAGTATACAGACGTTTTCAGGGAGGATTCTTTCTGGTAGTGGAGGGAGGGGGGTGAGTTGGAGGTTATGTGGGAAGATCTTTACATGAAGGAAGTTTTCATGGGGGATGGGACATTGCTATGAAGGGGGCGCCAAATTTCCCAGCATTATTTAAAAAAAGGTCAGAAATTAAATTAAAAAACAACAACAAGTTTTTCAACTGAAAGTAAGGAGCAACATCAAAACTTAAAACGAATAGAAAATATTACGTATATGATTGGTTTCACCCCCTAATCAATACCTCGCTCTTTAAGCCAAATATTTTTTAGTACTTTCATAAGAGCTATTTATTCTAATTAACGACCTTTGTGATTAAGAGGTCATTTTTAAAGAATTGGAACAAAATTTGAACCTTAGCGTAAAGAGCAAGGTATTGACTAGGGGGTGAACTCCCTAATATACATATTAAAATATTTGAATATAGAATTTCTTTACGTAAGTTAATTCGTAAGTTACGTATATTTATCATAGGCAGCGCGCCAGCGCTGCCAAAGTAATGAACGATGTGGGCACAATGTGTTTTTTTTTTGTTTTCCATACCCGGGCACTTCGTATCGAAGGAGTTGTCGTAGAAACTTCGAAAAGGGCTCATTCAACTAGAAATCGGAGTGGTTAGTGCCCTTTTTAATAGTCGAAAGTTATTGGAGGGCAACTAGCCCCCCCCCCCCCCCACGCCCATCACCAGATAGAAAATATATTTTTGAGGAGGACGCTCCCCCACAACCCTCTGGGCAAGGGTTTTAAGTTATGCCCTGGGGGCATGTAAGGTTTTTATAAAAGGCGCTGTCGTAGAAACTTCAAAAGAAGCTCATTCGATTGGAAATTCAATGGGCTAGTGCCCTTTTTAATAGTCGAAAGTGATTGGAGGGCAACTAGCCCCCCCCCAGTCCCACCATTTTCTCAAAACATATCCAATCAAAATTTAGAGATAGCCATTTTTGTCAACATAGTTGATTTCCTGATAGAAAGTATGTTTTTTAGTAGGACCCTCACCCACAGCCTTTAAGGCCTAGGTTGTAAATTATGTACTGCAGGCATGGCAGGTTTTTATAGAATGCGTTGTCGTAGAACCTTCAAAAAATGCTCATTCAATTGGAAATTCAAAGGTATATTGCCCTTTTTAATAGTCGAAAGAGATTGGATGGCAACTAGCCCCCCCCCCCACGCCCATCATTCCCCCAAACCCATCCAATACAAATTTTGAGATAGCCATTTTGTTCAGCGTAGTTAATTTCCATATAGAAAATATACTTTTGAGGAGGACCCTCCCCCACAACCCTCAGGGCAAGGGTTTAAAGTTATGCCCTGGGGCATATAAGGTTTTTATAGAAGGCATTTTCGTAGAAACTTCAAAAGGGGCTCATTCGATTGGAAAATCAGAGGGCTTGTGCCGTTTTTGATAGTCGAAAGTGATTGGAGGGCAACTAGCCCCCCCCCCCACGCCCATCTATCCAACAAACACATCCAATCAAAATTTTTACATAGCCATTTTATTCAACGTAGTTGAAAGTTTTGGAAATTAGGTATTTAAGGATGAAAACCCTTCCCCCCAAAGCCCTCAGAGCAAGGGTTATAACTTATGCCCTTGGGGCATATGAAGTTTTTTTTTTGAAAGCGTTGTCGTAGAAACTTCAAAAGGGCTCATTCAATTGGAAATTGAAAGTGCTAGTGCCTTTTTTTATAGTTGAAAGTGATTGGATAGTGGATAACGCCCCTCTTATGCCCACCGTTTTGCCAAACACATCGAATTAAAATTTTGAGATATCCATTTTGTTCAGCATAGTTGAAAGCTCTAGAAATTTTGTCTTTTAGGATGATAACCCCCTCAGAGCCCTCAGTGCAAGGTCTGTAAGTTATGCCCTGGGGGCATATAAAGTTTTTATTGACAGAGTTGTCGTAGAAACTTCAAAAGGGCTCATTCAATTGGAAATTGAAAGGGCTAGTGCCTTTTTTAATAGTTGAAAGTGATTGGATAGCGACTAAAGCCCCTCTTAAGCCCACCATTTTCCCAAACACATCCAAAAAAAATTTTTAGGTATCCATATTGTTCAACGTAGTTGAAAGTTCTGGAAATTAGGTCTTTTAGGATGATAATCCCCTCAGAGCCCTCAGTGCAAGGGTTGTAAGTTATGCCCTTGGGGCATATAAGGTCTATATGGAAAGTTGTTGTATATAATTTATAGAATAGATTTTAGTCTTCCTCAAATCCAATTTTTATTTACAAGATATTCTACCTATTCGTGAGGTAGAAACTTTGCGAGTCGCTGGCTGGACGCTGGTCTTCTTCATCAGTATCTCAGCATCTCAGCAGTATCTCAGGCATCTCAGCACTATCCCAAGAATGACTGAGGGTATTATGCTCTAACTTTCGGGGCTGCTTCAGCTCTTGAAATTTAACCAAATCAAAATAGTGTAAGTGAATCCAAGCTATCAAAGAAAGCAAGCAGATTTTTTTGCGAATGGTATCAAGTTTTCCATTTCAGGTCAACTAAAGAAAGTATAAAACAACATTAAACAGTCCTATTTGTGTACAGATTTTGAAAAGGGTGTATGTTGTTAAAAATTCCTGAAATTTTTTCTCCAGCATACAAATAGCAGGCCAAACTATAAAGTCTTAAAAAACGAAAAGATTTAAAGTGTTATTTTCTTTTTCCCTGAAAAAACTATGTCAATATAAAATGAACAGAAATTAAGTAAACAAACTTTTTCAACAAAATAAGTAAAGAACTCTATTAAACAAAAAATGAAGAAAAATAAAAACAAATAATCTACTAAACCTAAAACTACCACAAATAAGCGTCAATAAATATATGCAACCAAAAACGAACAAAAATTACAATAATTAACCGAATCAGACTCAAAACCAATAGAAATTAACACAAGTTGGGCTCGAAAACCCTGGGCTGTCCCAAGGCCAGAACAAAATTTGCACTTTACTGAAAAAATAAAAAAGAATGTGCATTGTCAGTTTAATATACATATACTGATATTTAGTAATCAAAATGTTAATATTACTTGATTTATTAAACTTATAAAAGTAAAGACATTTATATTTTTTCAGTAAAGTGCAAATTTTGTTCTGGCCTTGGGAAGGCATAGGGTTTTGCGCCCAACTTATGTTAATTTCTGCTCGTTTTGAGTTTGACTCGGTTATTTATTGTAATTTCTGTTCGTTTTGGGTTTAATTTATTTATCGATGCTGATTTGTGATAGTTTCACGCTTGGTAGATTATTTTATTATATTTTTGCTCTTTTTTTGTTTAATGGAGTTCTTTACTTTTCCTTGAAAAACTTATTTTGCAGAAAAAGTTTTTTCTAATTAATTAACTTGGGGATGGTTTCCAATAGACAAAAATTGGTTCTGAGAGAGTAGAGACGCTTTCGATTGATAATCTGTATTCTCGTTTTGGATTGTGAAAAAAAACAAGCTGATTTTAAAATCCAAATTATAAGAAATCCCCGTAATTGAACAGTGTAAAGAAATTGCATTGTTGCGCAAGATTTGAATAGTTGAAAAGGTGGATATTTATTACTCATTTTTATTGTATGAAAATAGGCGTACAGGAAATTAATTTGAAATATTAATGATTTTTATAGTTTTAATTGGCCTCCCAATCCCTCCGCAGGCCACAAACAAAAACAGACTTCATATATTCTTGGGAACTACCAAAAAAAACAGCATCAAATATTAACGAAAAAATGAGAAAATAGAAAGAAACCCGATGTACGATTTTTTAGAAAAAGAATAATTTCTCTTCCTGAGCAGTCCAAAATATATAGGCTACAAATTGTAAGCTTTTTAAAAAAAATTTCCCCTGCAATTTGGCAAACCCAAATCCACAACCCTCAACTGAAAAAGGATTGTAGGTTTCAGAATCCAAACGAGAATAGGATTGTCCGATTATGAATTGAAATAAAATCCCCGATCACATTGTATTAGAAAGAAATCGAATTTGAAAATCAGATTCAAAATTTGAGAATCCAGATTGTCAATCGAAAGGCTTTTAGTTCTATTAAATTGCCTCCAAAATGACAAGTAAAGGCTGGACGCCCCTGGTATAGGAGAAATCACATAATAGAAAATAACTTTAATGTTTTTCCATTTCTAGAGGGGGGGGGGGGCTAGTCACCAAAACAGACACTATAAACAGAATAGAATAGAGGAGAGGTTTTCGTCTGTGTACTGACCTCAAATGAGCTCAACCCCATGACGATTTATAGCAGCAATAGGTGTTTCAGTTATTCTACTATTTTTGAGAAGACGAAGACCACGCTGTCTTTCCACCATTCAAAACAAAATATAATACACAACCTAAACAAATATTTCGGCTATATGACCTATCAATGACGTATCCAGGGAGATTAGGGGCTTTGACCCCTCTCCCTCAAAATGTTTGTCTGACTCGTAAAAACGCAACAAAAATGAATATAAACAAATTTTGATTTGTTTTTTAAATTTTTTTTTTTGTAATCCCCTTCAAAATTCTTTTGTACCCCTCCCCCCTCCCCGCCAGAAAATCCTGGATAAGACTCTGTATTCAACAGCAAAATATACTATAAAACAAAGAAAGTTTTTGGTTAATTTAGTTCTGTCTCTTCGTTTGGCACTTGTCTATTATCCCGACCACACTCAAGAAGTGAAGTTAGGCTAATTATAATGAAATATACCAAAATCTGATGAAAATATAATACTTTAGTAACAAATATATGGAAAGCAAGTTGCCCAGAATGCATTATATGAAATGCCTAGCCAAACCAACTCTATGTACAACATATTGGTACTTTTCAATTAGCTGGTATCCACGTGAGAAGTCAAGTTTGATTAATGCCAATGAAATAAAACAAAATATGATGAAAATATAATAGTTTAGAAACAAATTTGGGCTATATATTTGCACATTACGGGAGTGGGGGGTAAAGCAAAGCATATATTAAATACGTAACCTAACCTAACCTAGGTAGCCTACCCTTTTTCTCCCTAAACTAAAAAAAAACAATAGCTTAAATATTGTAAACGCAATGACAAACCACGGTTTGCGATCCAATTCTCTATTGACAGATACCCGTTTGACTAGTTTCCTTTGGCATCTTCCCTATACAATATATCGCGTGGGTACATGCTAATTGAAAAGTACCTAGATATTTAATTAAAATATCCTTACATAGTATTTTACATCATTCAGACTAAGCTAATGCAGACAGAGAAACCGGTTTTACTCAGATCAAGAACTTGAGTGTGGTCGGGATAACAGACAAGTACCCTTCGTTTTACAACATATTTCGCTGAAGATGGTAATTGGTTATATAGCCGAAATATCCGCTTAAGTTGTATATTATATTTACTGTCGTCAGAAAATCCCCCGTTATCTTCGTATATTTGTCTACTACCTTTTTTCAAAATCCAGGTTTAGCTTACCTAATATTAAAAATTGACAGATGACGGTCAGAATGCCTTTAATACTAACTGCTTCAATTTGATCTATTCCGAATTTTAAACAACTAGTTTCCTTTGGATTGCACTACCATGACGACTAAAATTAACTACTGACTTTTATGATCTAAACAAATCAATTACTGTGTGTAACTATCCCGAAGCAGCATTTCTATTGGTGGCAATGAAAATAGACGTTCAGTTCCTGAAATCTTATTGGTTACGACTTATTACTCTAGTTGACTAATAAGAAATAGATGAATGGCAACTAAAATAAAGGCTGGTTGTTTTCTCGAAGGCCTAAGTGTGCTTGCACGTTAGTTATTCATCCATTTTTAACTGTCAATTGAGACTAATGTTTCAATGGTTATCAAAAAAGCATGTGTATTGATAAATTCAATTTTTTCGTAACTAAAATGTTAGTGAAGCTGTCTGCAATTTCTAATTAATGATAAACAAGGATACCACTATGCAGGGCTAATCCCCAGCATTTTTATTTGGGGGGGGGGGGCAAGAGGGGTCCATATGTGGATAGTCAAAGGGCTTAGGGTGTATAATTTATTTTTTCTTCACATTATTGGGGGGGGGGGGCAACTGCCCCGCTGCTACCCCCAAACGACGCCCCTGCCACTATGGATAAATCAATGAATCCTAAAACAAACAGAACTTAATTCGAACATAAATTAACGCATACACAGAAGGGCTACTGCCACCTAAACACTACAATGGCCAGAGCGTACTATATGTTTTACTCAAAACAACTTGTTTTTTGAGCATTGACTTTTTAAATTCTCATACCATCAACAACATCATCGCCACAAAACAATATGGAAGGTTAGCCATGGTTTACAAATTAGAGTGGAACTAGCCCTATTCCAAAAGCAATAAGAAATATCTCTTAGAATGTTTATATTCCTGGCTTTCAATTTTATTTTAAAAAGACTATTTTTTGTTAAAACTAATCATTTTGATTATATTTCCTGCTGAAATCTAACAATTTGCTTCTAAACGAAACAACTAAAACGAATATTGGTAATTTCAATAATTGATAAAAAAAATATATAACAATTAACTTTCTATACATTATAAAGGAATTTGTCCAAGATAAAATAATTTCTGAGTAGCTTAGACGTAGGACGGGAGCCAGGCAGCAGCACCAGTTCACAAAACGTTGGGGGAGTGGTTCAATATGAAGTTTTCCAATTCTAGGAGAGTAGTAATTTTCCTTTTTCAATCATTCAATGAAAATTCAAAAAGCGTGTATTTTTCAATGACAATTTCCAAAAAAGAAACATTTTGAAACCTAAGCGGGACAAAAATATAGAGAGAGCCGAATGAGCCTCCTGCCCTCTCCCCCAATTGACACCACACGAGCCAGGAATAATTTCAGTTTTGAATCTTTAGCAAATTCATGTTACTGCAGCTTGAAGCTAATACTATTTTTGATGAAAGGAGATTTATAGTTTTATTTGAGCAAAGCTAATCTAAGAAACAGTCACATATCAAGAACAAGTCATATTTGACCATAAGATTAATATACTAATACTATGTCGGTTGGTAGACTGTAGGAGAAATACAAAAAAACGTGCAAATTTTTTCAGACGCTATGAATCGATAAAACCTAATTGTTTTCAAAATGTTCGAGTTCATTAGTGCTCTGTTTGCCCTGTCTACACATAACTTTAAGCAAATTGGCAAATCTTATCTTTACTTTTATGAATCTGCATTCGGGCATTAAAAGATTCCTGGCCCTAATTTGGGCCCTGTGCCCTGACACATTTTCTTTTACATTATGTTACTTTTGGCTCTGGAACTTACGGCTGTAATTTTCAAACTGATTTATGACAACGTATTCTTTGGCCCGTTGCTGTGCCCCCAAACATCTTCTCTCCGCCAAAACATGTGGTCCCCTCAGTTTAGGTTAAGACCCTTGAAAGTTTCAGGTTAATTGCACACAGAAAAAGTTGTTTGGCCCTTTCTTGGTCCCCCGTTTTGGAGGGAGGCTGTGCCCCCAAATTCAAATTTACTTGTGCACTAGGTTGCACCAGGTGACGAACTTAGCCTATAGTTATAAATTTCAAGTCGTCCAGAAACAAAATTTTGCAGGCCTTTCATTTTATTTTTACTAATTCGGGTTCTCTCGGCCCAAGGACTTTCAGATATAAGTTGCAAACGAATTAAAAAAAAAAAACTCTCTGGCCCTAGTCTTTGGTGGTCCGTGCTCCATTCTAATTTATTTGTGCATGTGAGGGCTCCTTCTCTTTGAGCATGTGGGTTCAAGTTCCAAATCACCCAGATAAATTTGTTTTTAACTTTTTGGGGCGAAACAAATATTTACCCTCTTTTTTTTATGAGTACTGGAGTAGCCTTGACCCATGGACTGAAGAACATAAATTTCAAGCGAATTAGAAAAAAGTCCTTTTGTTCTTTTTTTTTGGGGGGGGGGCTGCCTGAAAGATTTCTTTTTACGTTAGGTCCCCCTTTAACCATGTATTTACGGCTGTAAGTGTCAAACATCAGGGACAATAAGTTGTATGCCCCCTTTTTCAGCCTGTTAACACGTTTCTTCCTCCCTCAAAAATATTTCATCCCCTTAGCAGGAGCGAATCTAGAGCAAAATCTTGGAGGAGGCCCAATGTGACAAGGGCACCAATGAACAAAATCTTAGGGGGGGAGGGGCACCAATGTGACAAAGGTGCAAATAATTGACCAAATTGACTACTTTATTCTAAAAAAGGAGTAAATAAAAACAAAAAAAAACGAGGAATGAGGGCGTCAGAAAAAATCTTGGAGGAGACCCCCCCCCCCGCCCCTAGATCTACCACTTCCCCTTAGCCCTATCAAAGACTCCTGGAAGCTTCAAGCAGACAAAAAAAATATTTTGGGCTATTTCGAGCACCATATAGGACCCATTTTGGGGGAACAAATTTTCTTTTCATTTTTTTCTTCTGCATTTAGATCTCATAGCCAAATTACTTAAAGATATAAGCTTCAAGCTAAACAGACAAAAAACAAATTGGGGCACAGAGCCCCCAAATATTGTTGCTGCACATTAGGATCCCCTTGGCCTTAGGACTTGTGATTTTAAGTTTCAAGTCGTTCAGGAAAGAACATTTTTCGTTCTTTTTTGGCTCTCTGTCGCGTCTTGTTTTCAAGACAACCAATAAAAATTCAGTTTCCCTTATGCTTTGTGGTTTTTTCAGCCCAAGGCCTGAAGGATATAGAAGTCTAGAGTCGACCGGAACAAAATTGCTGGCCTTTTTTAGGGCCTCGGTGTTCAGGGACCCTGTGCCCCTAAAAAGTTTTTGTGTGTTTTTGGTTTCTCTTAGTCCAAGGCAAGGCCGTACCCAGAGGGGGGTTAGGGGGTTTGAACACCTCCCCCTGAAATATTTGTCTGACTCGTAAAAACGTAACAAAAATGGATATAAACGATTTTTGTATGCGTTTTTTGAGGCTTTTTGTGTAAAACCCCTCCGAAAAAAAATCCTGAGTACGGTCTTTGTCCAAGGAATGATGGTGGGTAAGTTTCAATCTGATGAAGGTCAATAAGTTTGTTGGCTGATTTCTGGGTCCTCTAAAATCCTCCCTCCAAACAAAATACATTCCTCTTGGCCCATGGAGCGATTCCTATAAGGTTCTGAGAAAATCGGATACCCAAGATAGGCTACGTTCTGTGCTTTCCCCGATGAAAACTATCTGTAAACAATAGGCAATTTGTGCGATATATGTCCCTAGGACCAAGGGCTGTGACGGTCAAATCATCCCCAAAAGCAAATTTATTGGGCCTTTCAACTATTCTGAGAATTTTTTTTATCTAGAAATTCCGATCGAATGAATGTCTTGTGCCGATGTTAAAAAGGGCTGGGAAGCAAAAAAGAGGAAGGGAGGGGAGTTGATTTTCCTCCAATCCCTTTCAAACCTTAACAGGGGTACTAAAAGTTTCAATTTTTGGTCATTTGAGCCGCCTTCCAAGATTTATGACTACCTCTTCCATATGAAGGGATCAGGGAAAAAAAAGTACATAGTAGGCCCATGTCTTTTTGCTAAGGCAATGCTAGAGCAATGCTTCTGATGTTTCCGCTTACCGAATAAACGGGGATATTGTTATCAATTTTATAATTTCACCTAATAGATTTTGTAGTATAGCTTTAGCGTCCCTCAAATCTTGTGATGAATACGATGTTTTTGAGCCTATGGAATTTTCGGTTCAAAATTGCCAATGGGGGTTTTTCAAGTGCCCTATTGCACCCCTCCCTCCCTCTTGACACTGCATTTCTAGAATTTGGGAAAATTCTGTGTTTTTGAATAGTATTTCAGGGATAGATCTACAGCTAAACAAGAGTTTGGGATAGTGTTTTCAACTTTATACTTCCTTTCCTTTTTTACATCTAAAATCTGAAGCATTCGTTACGACTTTTCTTACTTTTATTTACATAATGAACAAAAATAAAAACTATTACAGATATAAATCACAATGCCAGGGAAAAATTTAAATTTTGCTAACGCATAGCGATTAACTACATAAACATTCCTAAAGGCCTCCTAAATTAATATAATAAAAAATAAAAAAAGGAAATGATCCTAACTATAGGAAATCATTCAAATTCGGCTCAGAATCTGGCTCAAATCTTGAAAATCCATTTTCCAAGGCTTACACATAAAAAGTACAGACTCTTTAAGCCAAACTATTTTATTTTTTTTACCAAGCGCGATATATTCCCTCTCATAATGATATATCTCAACAGCCTTAGAAGCAAGGAAGGAAAGAATTTAGGAATTTGAAGATACCTTCGAGGGGGGCCTAAAATAGACTTTACATCCATTCCTGAAAGTTTTTTTTTTGGTGTATCAAAATAAATTTTGGACTTACCTCGTAGGCCCCTAAGCCGTAATTATGGCTAAAAGACAGCTTCTTATGCCCTAAATCGGATGATAAGTATTCTTAAAATATTATTCTTTTACAGCAAAAACTTTTTTGAGTTAAAACAAAAGCCTTTAAATGGATTCCTTTTTTCTCTTAAAAACTCGGATATTTCTCCGACTATGTGAAAAATGTTCCGTTTTATAATTTTAAAGTTGAAAGAGAAATATTCTGTCATTCCCTACCTTCCAGTGATCGTCCGTGTATAACAGAGTTTGACAGCGAAATATGTAGCCACAAAAACGTGCACAGGATTGTGATGGTCAAAGAAAGGGAATATATTTGTTGAAAATGTTGAGGACGTTATTTACAGGGAACATAATTATCTTCGGGCTGTTTTATTAGTCAAGAATCCTAAACTGACTATTTAACACCTAATGCTTGCAGCACATGCTTTTTTTATTATTTTATAATCACAACTACCAATTAGATATTTTTCAGTTGTAGTTTATATCCTTAAAAAAAATTGATTCACACAAAAAGCTAAAAAAAAACTAAATTTCATTAAAAGGTTAAACCCTGAAAAACTGAGACATCATAGTCATTACACGCTGAATACTATATTTATTTGGGCCGGTGGCGTCGATTGAAGGAGGAAAGTAGAGGGTATTTGCTCACTAGATTTTGAAAAAATTACTTTTTGAGGTATTTTCACTGAAAAAAGGTTTTTTTAGTATCCTCATTGACAGAATGAAGAAAATACCCCCTCTATATTTTAGAATAGCCTATGTATCTCCCCCTATTGGTTTGTGAATTTGCACCACTGGTTAGGGCATCTTGATATAAATTAGAAACCCAGAGATTTTTAACCAATGAAATGCAATGCTCGGAAAAATACTTATTTTTCGGACCTTATCAACAGAACTTCCTCTTTTTAATTAACTGAAGAATATCTGGTACGATTTTGCGCTATCTTTCATTCCATTGCATAATCTGATCTTTCGGAAGAAAAAATTTTCTCTTGCTCCTATAAATTTTAGATTTACAGACATGGTCTCTTTCTGCCGTTAGCAATTTAGCTATTACCAACGAAAACACTTGAAACGAATATAAATCCATAGCAAACCTATGGTTGCTTCAATCCTGCGTGTGAAAGAGCCGCTGACGTTCACGTCATAGAAAATGTTCTAGTTGGAATTTCTGGGAAATAAGAAAGACCCACGGTAAAATGAAAATCTATGGCAGCATAAACAAAGTCAATCCAAACATTGCAAAATCCATGGTCGTTCCAACCCCGGAAGGAATGAGTCGCTAGAAATCACCTTGCAAAAAAGTTCCAGGAAGAATTCCTACAACATTATTGAGCAAAACTTCAACTATAGGTCGGGCCGGATTTAAAGCTACGACGCTTCTAGGCCCAAGCATTTTTGCCGCTCTGTTTTTGCGAGATTTTCGGAGAAATACCTAAAAATTCAGGGATAGTGGAAGCACTGAACAGAAAGCAACTGATGAGCCAAAAGTAATGAAAGAGAGAGGTGATACCGAGCTCTCAGCCGTCATTATTGGGAGACATCTGATGGTTTATAAGTGGTTACGGAATTAATGTGTTGTTTTTAAATCGCTTTTCTCTGAATAGGCAGCGCGGCGATGGAGTGAATCGGGCACATTATCTGTAAGTAAAAAAAAAATCAGTCAGTAATAATTTATTGCACCTTCTGGCATTGTGCGCCCCTAGGCCATGGCCTAGTGAGCCTATTCGTAAATCTGGCGTGACTAAAGGCTTATTTTTATTAAGAAACAATCCTTCCCATTCATTCTTCCCTTTCTATGTTTTATTTAGGAATTATAATAAATTTAGTCAACATATGAGATTTAAAATGGAATAAAGAAAGAATATGGCATATGACATTTGGCAATTATGTTAATAATATGGAATAATATGGAACCTGGAATATGGCATTTAGTTAATATGGAAGGGGTGATCGTATAAATTCTGGAGGGGGTTCATTTGATTGAAAATCAGAAGTTCCAGTGCCTTTTCTTAAGAATTGAGAGTAATTGGAAGGGAACTAGTCCCCCCTCTACCCACGCCTTCTTTTCCCCAAATGCATCCGATAAAAATTTTTAAATAACCATTTTGTTCAAAATAGTCCAAAGATTAGATAGCAAAACTCCAGTGTCGACAAAACAAAAACCACTACAAGCAAGAAATAGGCCACTGCCCCCTTTCCTAACTATCAAACAGTTCGTGGTAACGAACTGTAAGCAAGGAGCGACCCGGCTCAATGGAAACCGAAACTTGAATAAACGGAATTTTTATATAAATAGATACATCTAAAGAATCAGATTCTAATTCTGATTTCAAATGTATAAGTCCCATCAAGCTTCATCTTACCTATCAAATGTTAGACGCCTGAAAAAATTTGGCTGATTTTTGAAAAAAGGGGGAAAGACCCCCTAAAAATTATAGAACCTTAATGAAAATCAGACCATCATATTCAGCGTATCAGAGAACCCTACTGTAGAGGTTTCAAGCTCCTATCTACAACAATATGGTATTTTTTTTCGCCAGAAGAAAGACTAGGGATGCGTGTTTATTTCTTTTTTTGTTTGTTTTTTTTCCCCAGGGGTGATCGTATAAAGCTAGTGGTCCTAGAATGCTGCGAGAGGGCTCATTCGAACGGAAACTAAAAGTTCCAGTGCCCTTTTTAAGTAATCAAAAAATGGAGGGCAACTAGTTCCCCTCCCACGCTCATTTTTTTCCCAAAGTCACCTGATCAAAATTTTGAGATAGCCATTTTGTTCAGCATTGTCGAAAATATTATAACTATGTCTTTTGGGATGACTTAATCCCTCAAAGCCCCCAGGGGGAGGGCTGAAAGTTATTAACTTCACCCAAGGTTCACAAATCGTATGGGGTATGGGGACGTATACCGACGTTTACCGGGGAAATTTTTTCTGGTAGTGGGGGTGGGGGTGTGTCAGGGTGTAGACAGGAGGATCTTTTCACGAAGGAAGTTTTCATGGAGGAAGCGACATTGCTATGAAGGGGGCGCCGGATTTCCCAGCATTATTTAAAATAAGGATCAGAAATTAATAATAAAAAAAAACAAGTTTTCCAACTGGAAATAAGGAGTAACATCAAAACTTAAAACGAACAGAAAATATTACGAGTATGATTGGGTTAACCCCCTAGTCAATACCTCGCTCTTTAAGCCAAAGATTTTTTAGTAATTTCATAAGAGCTATTTATTATAAGTAACGGGCTTTGTGATTAAGGTTAATTTTTAAATAATTGTAACAAAATTCGAACTTTAGCTTAATGTGCGTGTTATTGACTAGGGGGCGAGCCCCCTAATATACGTATTAAAAATATATGAACATAGAAGTTCGTTACGTAAGTTAATTCGTAAGGTACGTATATTTATTACTAATAAAAACGTTCGTAAATAAAATTAAACAAGCTTCGAGAAAGCCATTTAACCAAATAAAAGTAAAATTAATCTGCAAATTTTGTTTTAATTATTTGGCCTTTGTGATTAAGGTGTCGTTTTTAAAGAATTGGAACAAAATTCGAACTTTAGCTTAAAGAGCAAGGTATTGACTAGGGGGTGAACCCCCTAATATACGTATTAAAAATATATGAATATTTGTTCATTTGTTTCCTCTTTAAAACATTAGGAACTTGTTGCGTTTTGTGTTTTGCATAATTGTAATTCCTTGTTTTTGCATCCCATACAAGTGAAAGAATTTTAATGAAAATCACACCGTCAGATTCAGCGTATCAGAAAACCCTATTACATAGATTTCAAGCTCATATCTGCAAAAATCTGCAACTTTGTATTTTTTGCCAGAAGAAAAATATATTAATGTAGATGGTCGTTTCGTTAGTTAATTAGTAAACTACTTCAGAACCAGATTTAGAGACAGCCATCTAGCAAAAGAAAAGTAAAATTTTTATGCAAATTGTGTTTACTTATTCAATGACGGTGAGCCAAAATAAAAGCTGCATTAACTAAAAAACGATCAGAAATTAAATAAAAAAAACAAGTTTTTTAAACTGCAAGTAAGGAGCGACATTAAAACTTAAAACGAATTATTCCGTATATGAAAGGGGCTGTCGCCTCCTCAACGCCTAGCTTTTTACGCTAAAGTTTGGATTTCTCGCAACTCTTATTTTTTTAAACCAGTAAAAAATTCGTCCTTACTTTAAAGGTGCTGTCCCCTCCTCAACGGCTTACTCTTTAAGCTGAAGTTTTTTATTGTTTGAAAAAAAGAGTTGTGAGAAAGTCAAACTTTAGCGTAAAGAGCGAGGCGTTGAGGAGGCGACAGCCCCTTTCATATAAGGAATAAGGTTGTCATTGTTTAAAAAAAAATAAGAGTTGTGAGAAAGCCAAACTTTAGCGTAAACAGCGAAGCGTTGAGGAGGGGACAGCCCCTTTCATATACGGAATAATTACTGTTCGTTTTAAGTTTTAATGTCGCTCCTTATTTCCAGTTTAAAAAACTTGTTTTTTTATTTAATTAAAGTCTAAAGCCTACTGTGTCATTGGCGCTCAACTGAAAACGAATTTCAGTATAATAGAAATATTTTTTTTTGCACTTGCTACGATATTGAGAATTAAAATAAGAATTACATTTATATTAAGAATTATATTTATATTAGTACCTGTTGTATGATTGTTTGCTATAATTGTTTATTTTATTTTGTTTGTTTTGGTTTCATTTATTCTTTAATAGTAATTTTTGGTCGTTTTGAGTTTGAATTATTATAGGAATTTATTTCTGCTTACGTTCAGTTTGGTATGGCCTTTACTTTTTTTGAAAAAATTCTTTTTCGGCAAGTTTCTTTTAAAATTAATTTCTGTTCTTTTTTGATTGCCAAAGTTTTAAGTTTTTCCACTTTCTCTATTTCAAAATTTTGATCTGATTCATTTGGGGGAAAAGGGTGCAAAGGAAGGGGGCTGGTTGCCCTCCAATCACTTTTGGCTCTTAAAAAGGGAACTAGAACTTTCAATTTCCAATCAAATGAGCCTCCTTCAAAGCATATACAACCACGCCTTCAATAAAAAACATCATATGTTAACTTTGGGCAACTAGCATAGCTTATAGCCCTTGCCTTGAGGGGGAGGGGGTATTCAACCCCACAGGCATAGTTATTTTGCCTTTGATCTATGTTAAACAAAATAGCTATTTCAAAATATTGATCGGATACAATTAGGGAAAAAATGGCATGGGGGTGGGATAGTTGCCCTCCGATCACTTTTGACTCTTAAAAAGGGAGCTAGGACAGGGAGCCAGAGCAAGGGGGAGGATTCAACCCCATGGGCATGGTTATTTGCCTTTCAACAATTTTAAACAAAATGGCTATTTCAAAATTTTGATTGTATCCAGTTGGGGGAAGAAGGCATGGGAAGGGATGGTTGTCCTCGGATCACTTTTAACTCTTAAAAGGTGAACTAGAAATTTCAATTTCAAATCAAATGATCCTCCTCCAAAGTTAATACGACCACCAGTTCCATAAAACCTCATGCCCCCAGGATATTATTACAACCCTCAACCCCGGGCTCTGGGGGTTTTGTTAACCTCGGAGGCATTTTTATATGATCTTTGGACAATTTTTATTGAAATAACTATCTCAAAATATCAATCGGATGCATTTGGGGAAACAAGAACTTGGGGTGGGGGGGGGGGGTTACTTACCCCCTGATCACTTTTGCCTCTTAAAAAGGGAACTAAAACTTTTAATTTCCAATCAAATGAGCCTCCAACAAAGTTAATACGACTACCCCTTCCATAAGAACCTTATATGTCCCTAGGACATAACCAACAATCTTTACCCCGGGCTCTGGGGGCTGTGTCAACCCCCAGGGGAGTGTTTTTATACAATTCTGAAAAAGGCTTATGCAAGCTTTGGCTCAAACTCAGACTATCTGTCTTGGTTTTTTCTCCAATTAGTCATGCTTGATGGCGACTTGATTTTAATTCAAATACGACCACCCTTTTGAGTTAAAATCAAGTTGCCATCAAGCCATGACTAATTGGAGAAAAAGCCGAGGCACATAGTCTGAGCGTGAGGCAAAGCTGGCATAAGCCTTTTTCAGAATCGTATAAAAATGATGTCATTTCACTTGTTGATAGACAGTCTATCATCCGTCCATCCTAGGGCAGAACTAAAGTAGATAGTCATGGAATAAGGGTAATTCAAATAGTCTATGAAAGGCATTATTATATGATCTTTGGACTATTTTGAACAGAACACCTATCTCAAAATTTCTATCGGATACATTTGTGGAAAGAGGGTGTAAGAAGGGGGCTAGTTGCCCTCCGATCACTTTTGACTCTTAAAAAGGGAACTAGAACTTTCAATTTCCAATCAGATGAGGTCCGTCCAAAGTTTGTACGAATACCCCTTCCATAAAAATCTTATATGCCCCGGAGCATAACTTGAAACACTTTCCCCTCGGCTCTGGGGGCTGGGTCGGCCCCAAAGCTTTTTATCTGATATTTGGACTATTTTGAACAAAATTCTGAAATTTTGATCGAATACATTTACGGAAAAGAGGGCGTGGAGCATGGGCACCCATAGACTGAATTTTAGGGGGGGGGCTTGCCTGGTCTAATCGGCACTTCCAGTGCTGTATAATTGAAATTTCAAGACAAAATATCATAGACAGCGCGATAGCGTTGCCTAAGTAAAGAGCGATGTGGGCACAATATATTGTTCTTTTTAGACCAGGGCACTTCTTATAGAAATAAATGTCATAGGAACTTCAAAAGAGCTCATGGAGAGCAACCAGCTCCCCCTCCCCTACGTCAATCACTTCCCCAAACATATCCAACAAAAATTTTGAGATAGCCATTTTGTTCAGTGTAGTTTTAAGGCCTGGAAATTATGACTTTGAGAATAACACCCCTCCCCCCACAACTCTCAGAGCAAGAGTTGTAAGTTATGCCCTGGAGGGATATAAGGTTTTTTAAAAGAAAGGGTGGTCGTATAAACCTCACAGGGGGCTCCTTCGACTGGTAATCAGAAGTTCTACTGGTCTTTTTAGCAGTCAAAAGTAATTTGAGATCATTCAGCCCCCCCCCCATGCACAAATTATTTTTCCAAACACATTCAATCACAATTTTTTAGATAGCTATTTTATTCAGTGTAGTTGAAAGGTCCAGAAATTATGTCTTTGAGGATGAGAACCCCCTCACAGTCCTCAGGGCAAGGGTTGTAAGGTATGCCCCGAGGGCATTTAAGGTTTTTATGGAAACAGTGGACGTATAAACTTCGAAGGGGGCTGATTAGATTGGAAATCGGAAGTTTAAGAGCCATTTTTAAGAGTCAACTTTATCGGAGGACAGCTATACCCCCCCCCCACGTCAAATTTTCCCCCAATGCATCCGATAAATATTTTAAGATAGCCATTTGTCCAAAAATTGTCCAAAGATCTTATAACACGGCCTTTAAGGTTGACACCCCCCCCCCCAAAGTATGAGGATAAGGGTTTTGAGTTATGTCCCAGGGGGATGTAAGGTTTTTATGAAGAGGTGGTCCTGTGAACTTAAGAGGAGGCTCGTTTGATTGGAAATGCATACTTCTAGTTCCATTTTAAGAATCAAGCGTGATGGAGAGAAAATAGGCCCCCTCCCTGATATTTTCTTTTCCCCAAATACATTCGATCGAAATTGTTAAATAGCCATTTTGCAGCCAATAGTCCAAAGAGAATATAATAATGTCTTCAGTAATCAAATAAAAAAAATATTTATGCGGACGTTGAACTAAATCAAAAGAAACATGAGCATGTGAACTTTCAAAAAGGTGACAAAGCAATATCTCAAGTATAATTTATATAATTAAGTTAGACCTTTAAGAGTAAGTTGTGGGGGATTTTGAACTAGCCAGAAGGCACTATATGCATACTTTTTGTACTACAATTACAGTTACTGTAACTAATGACGCTTAGAGCATTGAGGTAAAAATTCTAGGAAGTGTTTGGGGGCGTTCCAATTAAACGAAAAACTGTATACATGCAGGTTTTTAAAAAGGCATATAAGCAATATTATAGGCAGCACCACTCTATAATAGCTAGAAATATCATTGAAACATATAAAGAAGCTAATTCGATTCAAAATAAAAAGTTCTGGGGTCCTTTTTAAGAGTAAAAAGAGATCGGAGGCAAATCAGCATATTTCTCAGGCTAATTTATTTCCCAAACAGATATAGTAAAAATTTTGAGACAACCATTTTGTTCAGCATAGTAGAACCGCCCAGCAACTATGTTTTTAGGGATATTGGGCATGTCAAACCCCCACAATTATGCCAAACTATGGAATCTTATAGAAAAAAAACTAAAAAGATATAAAATATATTTTTTTTTTCATGAAAATGACTTTGTCAATAAAAAACGAATAGAAATTCATCTAAAAAAATGTTTCCACAAAATAAACTTTTCAAAGAAAAGAAAGGAGCTCCATTAAATTAAAAATGGACAGAAATGAAGTCCAGTAATCATCCAAGCGTAAAACTACCACAAATCACTATTAATAAATAAATGAAACTCAAAACGAACAGAAAAATTAGAACAAATAGCGGAGTCAAACTCAAAACAAGCAGAAACTAGCATGAGTAGGGATGATAACCCTCATGACTTTTCATGACCAGAACATAATTTGCGCTTTACTGAAAACAAATACGTTTATATGTTTTCACTTTTTTTTACTTAAATATGTAAAAAAAAACTTTTTTTACTTACTTTTTTTACCCTTTTTTTAAGGAATAAATATCAGTATAGGTAAATTAAACTGACAGTCCACGGCCATTTTTTTTTTTTTTCAGTAAAGCCTAAGTTATGTTCTAGTCTTGAGAGGGCATGGGGGTTATCAGCCCTTGTAATGTTAATTTTTTCTCGTTTTGAGTTTGACTCGGCTATTTATTATAATTTCTGTTTGTTTTGACTTTTATTTAATTATTGAGAGTGATTTGTAGTAGTTTTACGCTTGGCAGATTATTTGACTTTATTTCTGCCCATTTGTGGCTTAATAGAGCTCTTTACTTTTCTTTGAAAACTTAAATTATTTTGAAAACTTTAAATTAATACAAATATATGACACTGCTATTCAGCCGGCGGGGGGGGGGGCTGGCACCCCCCTTGCCCCCCTCTTATGGGCGTCCATGGCATGGGGGGCTAGTTTCTCTTTGATCACTTTTGACTCTTAAAGAGGGCACTAGAAATTCCGATTTCTAATCGAATGAGCCCCCTCCGAAGGTTATATGAGCATTTTTTTTTATATGAAGTGGCTTTGGGAAAAAATGAATAAATATTAAAATATTGAAGCCTTATGGAATTTACTAAAGATAATGTCATAGAGTTTCCTCTGATTAAGGAATGATTCTTTCCCTGTCGTTTCAAGGACAAACAAAAAATTTTGCCTATTCCTCATCAATTAAGTAAAGTTAACATCATCCTGTAAGAAAATACAGAAAGTGACGATTAAAGGGCCGGACGCACGAAACGTTTTTTCGACACCAATTTCAATAGGTCATGTCAGTGGGCAAACGATAGTGCTACAAAAACAGTGCCTTTTGAGAGAGATTTTCAAAACTAAACATCATGGGCCAATAATCAACTGTAGTTTTTGAATATTTGCATGATTGATCTCAACTTAGTTATTTTGATTTTCCTGCTATAGAGAAGAAAATGATTGGGGATTTCAAAATTCTTTCAAATTCTATCAAACTTGTTCAAATGCTTTCAAATTCTTTGCAATTCGGTACCGATTTGGCAAATAGATGCCGAATAAGGTTACGAACGTTGCTGTGGACACAAGATTGATCTCAAATTAGTTCTTTTAATTTTCTTGCTGAAGAGAAAAAAACGATTGAGGATTGAAACAGCTCAGGAAGAACATTTTTCTTACGATCACAATGAAATTTGGTGGTGATTTGTAAATTGGCACCGAAAACTAGAAAAAATTTTCAAGCTTGGATTGCTGCCGTTTTCTCTGTAATTCGGTACAGATTCGGCAAATCGGTGCCAAAAAAGCTACGTGTTCCTGACCCTTAAATCGTCAAGAACCTTTCTTAACAAAACATACATTGTCTCGGAAAATAATTGACATCAGTGTAAAATTGGGGCTATTGAGAAGGAAACACTATAAACTTAAAAAAAAATCCTAAAATCTTTACTTATATCATTTCTGAAAGCACTTCCCTTCAGTCTAGCCCCAACCCTCCCTAACGTGCAAATGTATAGCCCAAATTATATATTTCCCATGCATTTTGCCATAAGTCACTCTTTCAAATTAATACCTGCAGACTGAATCAACGATTATTGGGGAAATTAAGAAACAGAATAGTAGTTTACCTACATTTATATATTTCGCCACTAGCGTACAGTTTTATGTAGTTTAAATTTTTTTTTTGGGGGGGGGAGCTTAACGCCTTTAGGAACAATTGTAAATTGTTTTCAGTGACTAGCCATAATTTGGCTTATTTTACCTTCTTTATGAATTTAATATTTCTGTGATAGATAAAAATCGCTGTCGACCACAATAATTCACCCGCTAAATTCAATTTTGCTTTTGCACGTTTTTCAATTTTTGGAGCTGGAATTGGCAACAAAATGAGGAAGAAAATTGATAGCAGAATTCGTACCTTGATCGAGAATGGAGTTAATCAAGGCAGAAGATCTCTATTTGTAATTGTTGGGGACAAAGGGAAAGATCAGGTATAACTGGCCTAGCTATTGGTATTGGGTAAATACCAATAGTCCAATTGTAGACTGTTTTCAAACAAGCTTGAAGAACTTTAAATCTTTAATTGGTTCCGGATACCAATAAAAGACTTTGTTTTATAACTCATATCTGGACCAGTCTTTAGGCCCTATTTGTTCCAGAATGGTCTTTGCTCAGTGACCTCTGGGATTTTATTAAGGAAAGAATGAAACTCATTTTGTATGTAATTTTGAATAGCTTTACTAGTATGCATGTATTTTACAAGTTTTACCTGACATAGGAATACCATAAAGATATTATGGTAGAGGCTCCACTGTGCTGGGTAAAGAAAGTAAAGCCTCAAAACCCATTCAGGCAGGTGGTATTTCTTCTGATGAGCCCTAATGGAAGGTACTACTTGGAAATATTTTGCTAGATTTAAGGTGCTTTTGCTGGTAAATTTACAATGACTTACATTTATTGATGACAACTTTGCATAGATTTGGACATTTCTATTTGGTTGATGGTTTGGTTATACTGTTTGGTCCTAGGTAGTTGGATAGATGAGTAAGGTCAAAACCTTGTTCAAGTGCACATTTGTCTCAATTGTTTGATTAGGATGACAGTCTTTTTTTTTTTTTTTTTTTTTTTTTTTTTTTTTTTTTCTTGCCAAGTAATAACCTCTAAAACACTATATACATAATTCCATTACTGACACAGGGACAAGGTGAATGCACTAGGCCTATTGGATATATTCTTTTTGTGCTCTTATAAAATATAATAAATTTTTTCACTCACAAATGACCCCCCCTCCACTGATGATTCCAATATGTAGCTCTTGGATACAGGTTTGCACAAGATTATGATAAATTTAAACAATAAAATTTTTACCTTATTGCCCAATATGCAGCATATTTGTTTAAAATCACATTATTTTGTTTACTCTCATACTCAAAGATAATATTTGGCATAAGCCTAGAACACAAATAAATGCTAGAACACAATTGTGACACAAATAAATGCTAGGCTATGCTTAGATTCAGGATTGCTAAACCTTTAGAAGGGATTGTGTAGTGCCTAACATGACATAATTAAACTTTTTGACATAGTTTAAACTACATGACATAATTATGCTCATATTCCAGAATTATAACATCTCATAAAAGCAGGAATGAAACTTTGTTCATATCATGCATGTGAAGAGATGGTCAGCTGCAGCTTTGGACTAAGTAATGCCACCTTGCAAGTGTAGACAGGGCTAGATTGACTAGGTGCAGGGCCCAATTGGAATTTTTTGCAGGGCCCCCTCTACATATAATAAATTTGTAAGCAAAATTTAAATTCAGCATATAGATAGATAAATAAACACACACACACACATATATATATATATATATATATATATATATATATATATATATATATATATATATATATTGCATTTTCATGTAACCTTTATCATAGTTGTTTGTGTTTCACAATATTTCTTCTTTTAGATCTATTGGGCTATGACTGATCTAATGATTTAAAATATTTGAAAGGTGTTCTTTAACATTTCTATTAGAGTTTAAAAAGTATATTTGGCCATATAAATATAGTTCAAAATCACCTTCAGGGGTCTGTGATGGGTGTGCTGCTAAATTTATTTTGTGATAAATTTGTCCAGCTATTTTGAAGCTTACATTGAATGAAGCAAAAGTAAAACATGAGTTCCAGTTTTGTATTTGTTTATGGGACCCTTTAGAGAGCAAGTGATGTCCTATAACAGGCCAAACAAATTCATTTGGAAATTGTTGATGCAAGAATGCAATTTGACTCAACAGGCAGCAGGTCTTAAGGCTGGACAGTATGAAAACCAAAAATTAGCTATGCAGAAGAGATCTTACTGTACAAAATTGGGGCAGTTATCTTTTGATGAATATAAACAGGTTTAGAAGGCAGTCCTTATCTTAACTGAGCAAAATCAGAATAGCAGGGTTTCAAGCTGTCACCTGATTTTAAAAGACAAAATCACAAAAAAGGTAAAAAGTGGACAGATTTGATGAATTTTATTTGCTCTCAGCATTAACCTATAGTCAAGTTGAGTAAAGACTAGTAATTTAAAAAAGGAAGAAGAATCAATTAAAGAAAAACATAAGGACAATTGATAAAATATTTACAAGAAAGAATATGCTTATTAAGGGTAAACTATTTGACAATTTATAGATTATGCAATTTTTGATTGTTTATGCAGGATTTGTCATTAGGAAAGGGAAAAATGTTCTAACCTGGTTGTGTCTAAATGTGATGGGTCTAAATGTGAAACTTCAGTGGATGCTGAGGAGTATTTCAAACTAAATAAAAGGTAAATTTTTCACAGATCATATTATTGATTTGTGAATAAAGTAAACATACCACTCAATGCCTTTTTTTATGCTCTTTCCAAATATAATAATCATTTTTGTAGGAAACAAAATTTACCCCCACCCCTATTTATACAAATTCAGGGTATATATTTGCACATTAGGGGGGTGGGGGTAAATTTTATTTCTGATGTAAGTGAGAGATAATTTTAAACTTTCCCCCCACCCCCTATTTGCAAATATATACCCTGAATTGGTATATATAGGGGTGGGGGCTAAAATTTATTTCTGACAAAAATGATTATTATATTTGGAAAGAACATAAAAAAAAGGCATCAAGTGGTATGTTTACTTTATTTGTAAGTCAATAATATGATCTGCAAGAAATTTACCAAATAAAAAACCACTGTGTGCATCCTGGTTATATGGAAGGAGGAATAAAATTTGAAAATAATTATTTAGAGAAAAAAATGTAAGGATAATTGATAAAATATTGACAATAAAGAATACGGTCATTTTGGGGCAAATTATGTGGCAATTTAAAAATCATGCAATTTTTCGATTGTTTACGCACAGCATATATCACTGAAAAAGGGGGGAATGTTTCAACACACATGTGTTCCAAAAGAGTAAGGGTGTCAATGTGAAATGCTAGTGAATGTTGAGAGGTATTTTTTTTTAACTAAATCAAAGGACACTATGAACAAATGGCTTATAAAAAAAGTGTATCTGTAATACCTTGGGAATAGCTAAGGGTTTTAACTTGAAACTTTCAGGCCCCCTACTGTTGCCACTTCTGCAACAGCTGCAACCATTCATTAATTTGACTGCAACTACTTGTGACTCTGGCCACTTCTAATTACGACTGCTTTCAGGTAATTTTAAAAGGGTTATTGATCAACATCAGAGCATATTATTTGCAGGCGGGTTGTTAAAAATTTCTATAAGAAACTTTCATGGCTTGTTGAAAGGGATGTTGGAAAGTAACTGAGGGGGAGGGGCTACAAATCTGACAACTCAGATTCATATATCTGTAGTGCCTTGCCCCCAATAGACCCTGGGGCAAGAATGAAAAATTACGCAATTTAATGATTTTTTTCCATATAGTATTTATGATTGAGAAGGGGGGAGGGCTATATCCTGGGTATAAAAAAAAAAAAAGATGAGGATATTACAGTGAAACTTCATGACTTTTTTACCATTTTGAACAAAATGCCTAATTTTGGAAGAAGGGTAGCAAAAAAGGGCGTGGGAGGGAATTGGGTTGGCATCAATCCCCTTGACTCTTATAAAAAACACTAAAACTTTCAATTTTCTGCTGAATGAGCACCTTCCAAAGTTTCTGCAACTCCTTCCATGCCAAAAAAGATTAATAAATTGAAACCCTATTGCTCTACTTATATTGCGTTTCAGAAATTCTTATTGAAACCCGCTAACAATTTCATCATTTCAACGAAATTTAAAGAGGGCTAATTAAATTGTAATAAAAGGAGTTATTCTGGTAAGCAAAAATTGAACACAGTGATTGGAGAGAAACAACACACCCTATAGAAATAAAAATACGTATATCATTAGGTTATAACAAAACATACTGCACAAACCACATTTTATACCTCTTTCCCTACATACCATGATCAAATAAAAAAAAATGTTAGTAACTTAAAGAAAAAATACTTTGTTTGTATTAATTATTTGGTATGACATGAAAAAAAGATATAAAAACAGTGCAATTCATCCTTTCTTCTAATCTAAACAATTTACCTGGAAATTTCTTATTACGCTTCGAAAATTTATATATATTGAGTTTTTAGACTTGCTTCCAATTTAGCTCTGTCCAAAATAATGTGAAAAATAGGGGTAAACAAGGATTCTACAGTTGAAAGTATCCCAACAGAGTTAGCTTTGGGAAAACATTTGAGTAAATATAAGTATTCAGCAAAAAACATGCTTTATGAATGATGATGTATTAGAAGAATCATTCCTCTCTAAGGGCACAAGCTCTTTCCCATTCTTGGCCTTCTTGAAATCTTTGCCTCCCACAAAATGTTTGTGTCACCTGAGGTAAAATTCTGTTAACGTCCTCAAGTGGGATCTAGCTATTATGCTTATCCTCTTTTCATACTAAGGATCAGGATAAAAATTAAAATGTCAAAGTTTGCTGTGAAGATCTCTTAGTTATTAAGCTTTTAGGATGAAACTTTCAGGTCATGATGAGGGGGATGTTCAACTGATATAAAGACAATACGTACAAACAACTACACTTTTAAAAAATGTTTGAGATTTGACAAAAATTATTTGTTATGTTTATCAACAAAAATCACACAAGGGTTTATTTAGAAAAACATTGGATTCAGAGGGTAAAATATGTTGAGAATTGGTATTTTTAAGAAAAGGGTAGCAGCTTCACACATTTTCGAGTTAAGGACACAAAACAAATGTATTACAAAACAAAATCGCCTGTAAAAGTTTTATGCATATATAATATTTGTAGACTAATTTTTGTGCAAGCACTTTCTAGACGTGTAAATTAAACTTTTTTCAACTCATGTCAACCCAGATTTTATGCTCTTTTTTTTTACTCAAAAAGACAATTAGCTTCTTTTTTTTCTGTCGTAATTCCAACCTTTGATTCGAATTACCATATAACATACTAAATTTAAACTAATTTAAACTACCTGCAAAAGGAGAATGCTCCATCAAGGCTACCAAAAACCCTTGAAAATACTAATAATATAGGGTAAAATGTTGCTATTGTAGCTAGTTTAGAAGGAAAATGCTCCATCAAGGCTACCAAAACCCTTGAAAACACTATTGGAATAGGGTAAAATGTTGCTATTGTAGCTAGTTTAGAAGGAAAATGCTCCATCAAGGCTACCAAAAAACCCTTGAAAATACTGATAATATACCTTAATCATTACCTTCATAAAATTACCTTAATCAAATTCAATATGATATTCTAAAAAAATTGATCTAGCATACAAATCCAAACAATATTGATTAACAAAGCCTATTTTCGTTGGGAATTACATTTATTCTGCTGAAAACTAAATAAATCTTAGTAATTTCAAAAATTTGATGGACCCCAAACACAATTCAAAATTTCAACAAAAAAATTGACTGGTTTAAATTCCAGCAAAAAATTAGTTGGAAATCAAATTTATTTTTTAGAGTGTACTACCACTCCTACTGTTGTTACTCCCACTAATGCTCGTACTGCTACTAATTAGGCTATTATGGTACTATGGTGGCATAAAGGTATTACAGTGAAAGTTTCAGGGAATATTGAGAAAAAAGATTGAACTAAATCAAAACACACTATTTGCATGCAAGCTGTCAAAGGAAACTATCAGTGATATCACGAGACCAATATTGTGTATTTAATTGAAAACTTAAGGGATATGTTGAGGGGGAGGTTTGACTTACTCAAGAGCACTATGTACATGCTGCAACTACTTCTACTGCTTATAATACTAGTGCTATTGCTACTACTGTTATTGCTATTATAAATGCCAACTCTTCTACTACTACTGTCAACGTCTCCTGATCTTGTACATGACCTCCTTGTACCCTCTCCCCCTTTCAGGAGCCCTTTATATGTGTGAAAGGCAGATCCTTTAAATGTATATGCATATGATGTACCCTTTTAAAAGTTATTTTCATCATTAGAAAAAGTTTATTGAACTGCAGCATAAAGCATTGTTTCAAAAAAGAAGCCATACAAAGAGGTAAATAAATTACTGGAAAGGCCAAACAGAGTATATTTCTTTAGTTGCATCCCTTCTACCTGCAAAAGAGCAAATAATGCTGTCCAAGACAATTACTGTCTCCCTATTATCCCAATGATAACATAAAAGTCCAACTATAGAATTGATCTATTGATTTTAAAAAGCTTCCAAATTCTGAAAAATTAAAATGAACATGACAAATACTAAAAAAAAGAAAAGATAAGGAACTCATTTTTGTAAACAACAACATCTTGTAACAATAATCTTAATAAGACAATAAAAAAAAATAGGCAAAACAGCTGCTTCCTCACTTATGTTGAAACCTTAGTTAAATGAACTATAATGATCAAACAGTAAGAATTGTGGAGGTATGGCTATTAAATTTTTTTATATGATGGTACGTGGTACTATCATATGATAGTAAATATTAATTAAAGCTGATAGTAAAAATGCTTTATATGATAGTAAAAATTGATTCAAGCTGAATTCATTGAACAAAAATTCATTTATCTATACAAAACTAAGTTAATTGCTTCAAAGGAATGGTTCCCAAATCTCCATGCTTCTTGGAACTATACCATCAACTATTTCTGGAGAAGTTCTTCAAAGAAGAATCTTTCTAACATTGGTAGCATTTTTGTGACCAAAACTCCCTGTCACAAACTATTCGCTCCATGTATATTGAACCTTTACCAAAGTATAATACAAAATATTCACTTTTGATGTCTGAACACTTAAGTTGCATCTGAATCTGGTAATAATAATTGTGGTTTCTCTTTAGTCTGATTTCTCTGCTGTCAATTATTTCAATACAACTGGAGTTTTGTGATTCCAACCATTCAGTGATACACAGCTCTTTGGCTGTTATGGGACATTTAACCTCTAATATGGCTTTTTCACCAGATGGGAACAATACTATACCGTCAGGACTAGCAGCCAAAAATTTAAAACTTTTGTGGATATGTAAGGCAGCAGGACTAATTTTGCCGTCAAACTTTATTTCAAAAGACGACTTTGCCTTTGGTTCATGGATATGACTGTATTCCATTGCTGTAATTCTGTATTGTTTTGGATACAGAAGTTGTTTCACTACTGGAGCTACTGTCTTAACACGCCGCTTGAAATAAGCCCTGCTACTGAAGAAGTAATTATATTTCTTCTCTGCAGCTGCCAACTATTGTCAATACAGAGTCCCTGAAGGTTTGTGGCTAATTCAATCTGGCAAATCTCTCACTCTGAACACTGTAAGCACTGCAAAACAGCCACTTTTGCATTTTCCAAAGATTCTGTGTCAAGATCTGGAGCAATTGCGTTGGGCCCATAGTTTTTATATCCTCGGCTAGCAATCTTCCCTGAAACACTGCCAAATAGGCGCTTTTTGGCTTTCCACTTTTTTTCCGTAAGCTAGCCATAATTCTTTCACATGTAAGTTTTTTTTCAATTGACGAGTTGGGCTTGCTCCTATGCCTTTCGTAAAAATTTCTTGGCGACCTAAATGCCTCTTTGCATACCGTATTCCTACAGCTGTAACACAGGTGTTATAACGTCCCCTTTTGCTTACCATTATATTTTTTGTGCCTATAAACCTAGCAACAACGCTCATAAATACTTTGCCAAATTACTTGTGCCGTTTCCGATCAGTAAGCGATCTCGTCTAATGAGGGTGTCAAATGCTTCAAATATATGGCTAATGAACACACTGCTTGGGATTTTTCAGTTTCTAGTTCCACGATTTTTCTGGATAACTGACAACAAGATGGACACTGTCTGTGGTCCCCACGAAAAAAATGTAAAGGAATTGCGTTTAACTCTCTAATCAGATCTTTTGACGACATGGCATGCGTAGTGGTTTTCACAGTTGCTTTTCTTTCAAAATCGCACAATTTCTTTATTACTGGACCACTGAGAAATTTCCTACATTTGGCGCTTTCTTTTCATTTGTTATAAAGCCTCTCTTTCAAACACTTACAAGCATGATTGGTGCATTCAATTTTTTCTACTATCCCACCAGATGATACCTTTGTAATAATTTCTGAATGGGTGCTTGAATCACCATCGGCTATAAACTTTGTATATCTTAGTTTATGCATACCTGGTGCAAAACGAAAGGCCTCTACCAGTATGTCTGATTCCATTGCTGTGCTAGAACCACTCCAATTCATAAAAAATCTATATTCAGAAACTGAAGTAGATTCTTGCTGTCAATTTGTCATGCATACACAGCAATACTTGTTTCTATTTCCTACATGAAGGAGTCTTTTTGAATAGAACCCAATTACAACACCACAACCAGATAATGCAGTGTATCTATTACCAATACTTCGTGTGCACCATGTATTGACTATTCTGTTGGAGTCAATCTTTCCATCAGCCTTCAATGCCATTCGGCTCTCTATTTTACCGTTTTCTAGCAAATTATCGTGAAGGATTTTCTCTATGGACTCCCCGATAACGCTTTCGTACTTGGTAAATGTTTTTTTGCGATGAGCAGTTAATTCCAATTGTAGAGAAAAGTTCTTGAATCTGGGCATGGGTCATGCTGGCGTTTATTGCAGCAACTACTACTTCTTTGTTGATACTTCTAGACCCGGTTTCTTTTTGTTGCCTCTTTTTGTCCATACCTTTAATTGACCAGTAAATTTTTTTCCGTTTCAGGCTGAGCGGTCGTTTTTTTGGCAGTTGTGTTTTTTCCTCTTTTGTTATTTTAATGCTGCTAGCTTTAGTATACTTTTTTAATTTCACTGGGATATCAGTGTGAAGCGTAGCTTCTTCTTGGCAAGATTAACATTTGAAGATAAAGCGGGAGCGCAAACCAACAATGTACTCTCTGTCAAACATCATGTTTGACATACGATTGAAGTCTTGACACCTACAATAAAAAAAAAAATCATCAGTACAAGCTCCTGTAAAATAGAAGTGCCCAAGCATTCTACAGCTGATAATCATCCCAACCAAGTAAGCTATGGGAAAATTTAGTGTAAATTTTTGCATTCAACGCAAAACATGTTTTACGAGTGATTATGATTTAGAATAATCATTTTCCTCCACGATCGGCTTTCATTACCCCATTTCTGTTGTTATCGGAGTCTCTGCCTCCCACGATACATTACCCTGTCCTGTGGTAAATTTCTGTACCTGTATTTGAGTGGTACCTAGCTATTTCGTTCACCCACTTTTATACTAAGGGCAAAGAAAATCCCCCCGGAAAAAATCAAGGAAAATACCCCCACCCTCCAGCTGGTTGGTTTCCAATCACTTTCGACTTGTAAATAAAAGACTAGAACTCTCAATTTCCAATCGAATGAGCATCCTCCAAAGTTTCTACGACCATGAGGTGGAGGTGGGGATAACGAAGGGACAGTCCCCCTCCTATACGGAATAAATTCTACTCATTTTGAGGTTTAATATTACTCTTTACTTTCATAATAACAGCGTAGACAGAGATATCCCCAGAAATCAAGAGGGATTAAATATCAGTTTCACATTTTTGATGTGAAAGTTTTTTTTTTTTTGGGGGGGGGGGGGAGGGTGCCGGATTTAAAGCTGTGACGCTTCTAGGCCCAAGCATTTTTGCCCCCCCCCCAAAAAAAAAAATAAATTCCCAAACAAAAGTCCTGGATACAGCCCAAGGGATTATGCATCAATCTCTACCTCTACCCTTCCATTGTCTCTTTCTTAGAACAAATTCTGTATTTATCTGAAGGCTCAATGAGAGTTGGGATCTTTTGGCATCATAATGCATCCTTTGAGGCATCTCCCTCCATCCCTAACCAGCCAAAATATTTTTAAGATCTAAACAAATTTCACCATCTTAGGTAAATTCTCTGTTTTCTTTTGCAATTCCAGGAATGTGCATATAAGGGCTTTAAATCACTACAGTGGGGTTTTCTGGTTGTTTTATAGCTAGCAAGGGATGGAAATCTCTCGAAGGGTGAGTTTTAATGCCAAAACATCCTCAGCTCTCATTGAGCCTTCAGAGAAACACAGAATTAGTTCTAGGGGAGAGACGTGGGGAGGGTGGAGGGAGGAATCGGTATATATATCCCAGGACCATATCCAGGATTTTTTTGGGGTGTTAGTTTTTCAGGGGGGAGGGGATACAAAAAAAAACTTAAAAAACGCATCAAAATTGTGATATTAATATTTAATCCCTCTTGATTTCTGGTCTATGCTATTATTATGAAAGTAAAGAGTAAATTTAAACCCCAAAAGGCTCTGAACTTATTCTGTATAGTAAGGGGACTACCCCTTCCTCATCCCCACCTCTATCTCATGGTCGCAGAAACTTCGGAGGGTGTTCATTCGATCAGAAAGTGAGAGTTCTTAACCTTTTTTTACAAGTGAAAAGTGATTGAAGACAATCATATCTGTTCCTTTTTAATTCTATATAGTTTTTTTATTTTTATGGAAATAATAAGTAATATTCAATAAGCATATCAAAGATCATATAAGTAAAAAACTAAAAATAATGTCTAACATTTGTCAAATATTTGCCCTGCAAAATCAATTGGGTTAAATATCCTTATATTCACATAAATTACACTCTTTTTTAAGGTCATACAATATCATCTCCCCCTAATTTCGATAAATAATTTATTTAACCTAGATTTAATGCACTTTCAAGTTTGTTTTTAATAGGGACCTAATGAAAAAGCGAAAGAGTTGTAAGTTCCAGGGCTATTCCTACGTAATATTATTTGTGTGTCTTTTAGATTCCGACAAAAAAGATGTGTTGTGCTTTAATTTCCCCATCTCTGTTCATTTTTAGCTATGTTTGTTGAAAAGGCTATCATTTGAATGAAATTAAAAGGAGAGAAATCGGTAAGAAAAAATGGTATACGAATTATTGGTGGTTCTAACCCTCCAGCGCTCCTTGTCACTTTGATCTGGAAAAATTCACTAGAAAATCCATCAAAATGTATCTATAAACCTACTTTACGAATCTTTGACCAGTTTCAACTCTCCATACAAAAAAAAACAACAAAAAAAAGCTGTGCATTAGAACATACGTGGCAAAACTACGTGACGGAAATTGTGAGCAAGGATGTTCATAAGGTTTTATTTGTACTTATAAGCAAGAACGTATCCAGTATTTCTGTCTGGAGGTGGGAGGTAACAAAAACTTTAAAAAACATACCAAAAAATTTTTTATGTGCATTTTTGCTATATTTTTTTTTGAGGGGGCGGGGGATTCAAACCCGGTATATATCCCTTCCCTGGATACAGCCTTGCTTATATAAGACTCGAGTTTATGCTGTTACGACTACAAGAAGTTATGACCTTCAAATAGAACAAAAAAGTGTCGAAGCGACGCTACAAAACTAATTAAGCGAACCTACAAAATACTACCATCGCTTTCTTCACTTCTTGTCACGACATTTAACGTTTACTTTTTATTTACCAGATTAAATAGGCCTACACATAGAAATTTTCTTTGACCTCTCTACATTTCCATTTACAATTAAACAAAACAGAAATAAAACCCTTTTTAAATTTTTTTTGCTTAATTTTTTTTTAATTAAAAACATTTTTTTTTTTTTTTTTTTTTTTACAAGGGATATGAACTGAAGAAACTAAATTCGCTGCTCTTATTTTAGAACTATCTGCTGAACTTTAGGACAAAAAGTCGACGACCTGAACTGCTTCTCATAAGAATGAAAATTAGGGCCTAGAAACCTAGTTTTCGAAGTTTTTCCCCCCTCCCCCCCTAGACGCGCATTAATTTTACTTCCCCGTCAAAAAATTATGTGAAGCTATGCATATGCCGGTAAAATATTATGTAAAACAATACATTAAAATATATAAGGCAAAAGTAAGAAAAAACTATAAGGATAAATTGTTAATATCACTAAGCAGAAGGTCATAAATCAAGGTCTTGTTTTTTTTTAAAGATTTACACTATAAAATAAAATGAATGATAGGTACATGCCTAGAAAAAGCGTTATTTGTTAGGAGGCTGCAATCCCCTACCCCTCTTCTTGCGACAAATAATATTTTACTTCCTGTCTTTATCCCGTATTATCAAAAAAAATTCCTACTAGGACTAAATGGGATAGATATTAAAGAGTTATAAGTTTTGAAGCTTCAATAACCTCCCCCCCCCCTCATTTTTTTTAACTTTCTTGTCAAAATATTATAGAGACCTATGTATCTCCCGGTAAAATATTATGTAAAATTATGCACTAAAATATATAAAGGAAAAGTAAAAAAAAAAACTACATTCCATAAATCGTGATTAAGTACTTCATTTGCCCGTACGATAGTGGGCCCATCCCTGGATCTGCCAGTGACTAGGTAGAAGGTCATAGATGAAAGTCTATTTTTTTAAGATATACGCTACAGAATAGAATGAATTATAGTTGTATGCCTAGAAATTGCGCTATTTGTTAGGGGGCTATAATCCCCTGCCCTTCTCCTTGCGACAAAAAATTTGTATCTTCCTTGATTTATCCTACATTTCTAAACATTTTTTCTACTAGGGGCAAAGTGCGATAAAAATTGAAGGGTCAAAAGTCACATGCGTTTTCATAAGGCAAATTTAGTGTGTTTTAATTTGAAAGTCTCTAGGTGAATAGAATTAAAAAAAAAGAAAACCATTAAATAAACTTAAATACAAAATGTGCATTTGCCCTCTCCTCCGTTGCCCGTGTTGCTTTGTTTATCAGTCTAAATCTATTTAATTCATCCGAACAACTTCCTAAGAGAAGTATGAGAATTAGGATCTAAGCCCCTAAAAGCACACAAACCTATAATAAGTCTAAGGTCTTTGAAAGGTTCATGCTACAAAATTAATCAAGTGTTACTTACATATGTTTGATTACTAATTCTTCGTAGCTCTAGAAAATATGGCACATTAACCATCCAGCGAGATTTTTTTAAAATATCCGATTCTAAATTATGACCCGCAGTTATAACTTACAGTCTTGGGATTTCTGCTGCAGGCTCTTCTTGATGTTTCATTCAAGTCGAGAAAAATGTTTTGGAGGTCGTGGTCTTCCACGCTTTTTGTATTTTTGCTTTAGTTTTTCTCTGTGCTTCTGCACAGTAACCAAGCCAATGCCTCTTTTATTACGCTTCTTTACCATCTTTCACAAAGCACTTTTGTGAACTAACAAGGCCAAGTTCTTTAATTGCCTTTCTTCTCTTTCAAAATCTTTGACCACAACCTAATTTGAGGAACATTCTTATTTGCATAATATGTTGAAACTTTCACTTTTGATGTCATTCGATACAAGTTGAAACCCTGAACGTTTATAACCTGAAAACCTGTATTTATGCCCGCCCATTGAAACTAAATATTCAACAGTTCAGGAGTTTCTAATATAAAACTAATGGTAACAACTTTTATAAATAAACTGATGAAAATGTCTTTTTTGAATTAATTAGGAAACAAACTTAAAAGTCAAGTTGTTCCTTTCAAAATTCTCTACAAATTCGTGTTAAAGCTATTAAACTTGTATGTACTGTTCTTTTAGACAAGTTGAAATGCAATTTGCACAAAAAAGCCTAATTTAGAAAGCCTAGTAAAAAAAAAGTAATAAAAATAACAAACTCAGATTATGTTGGTAGATCAGGGGACCAAAATCGATGCTTTTATGCGTCTGTTGTCGCCAGACAAGCTAAAAATATTTAACATGGAAGAGATAGCCGGGAATGTTTCTACCTCGTTCCCCCTTAAGTGAATCATCTTTGTTGGCTATTTTTCCTTTGGGATAATAGATGACTCTACAGCGAGTACATACAAAGTTGAAGGGTCTCAATAACTTGTAAATAACACTTGCATAGTTTCTGGCATCTTTGTAGGTTTTTACTGGGTTTTATGCTGCAATTTGTTGGTATCAAAGATTGTGATGGTGCTGTACTTCTAACATAATATTTTTTTTGGTATTTGTGTACATAATGGTACACTTTCAAGAAGTGAAGTTAAGTCAGTCCTAATGAAATATACAAAAATATAATACTTTAGGAACAAAATTGGGCTATATTTTTGCGCATTAGGGGGAGGGGGAGGGTAAAGTATAGTGGGTCCGCATGCAAAATGTGTTAGTTGCAATTATTCTGCATATTATGAAGTAAGAATTGTTTTCTAACTTCTTGCTGACCAAATACTTTACCAACACCCCACCCCCTAATTCGTAAATATATAGCCCAAACTATAGCCCAAGTCCAATATATTCTGTCACCCATCTCTTGTTTTCTGCTGAGTGTAAGCTAATTCTGTCTTAATACAGACAGATAAAACCAGTTTGTTCTCAAGTGTGTACCATTATGTACATAAGTACCTCTTTTTTCCTTCTGCACTTTCACTTATAACTCAGTCTGATTCTTGCTGTCCTTTGACGGGACAGGTAGGTCTACTTCACTGTCATTTTTGAAACTCTTGTTATTTGAATTAGTGTTTCTGCTAACCTTACACTTCTTTGTTATTCATTTTCAACATTGGGAATTTCTGATACCTGCTGTTGCTTGTAGTTCTAACTGCATACTTCTTTGTTCTTGTGGTCATATATCTTTTAACCACACATTTCTCTATTATTCATTTTATTTTTATTCATTCTGATCTTCATTGTCACATGTCTTGTAACTGCATATCTTTTGGTTCTTCACTTTCGTTTTTGAGTTGTTGTGATTCTCACTGCCATTTATCTTTTCACCGCATATTTCTATATTCTTCAGTTTTGTTTTTAAATTGTTCTAATTGTTGGTTTGCTAATATTTTAACTATATATCTCTTTGATCTTTATTTTCGTTTATCATTACTTTAGACAATTTTTCTGGGCCTTTTGTCTTAGTTGCTTGGATTGGTCTTGTCACTTTTGACTGTCTTGGTTTTTTATTATCACATTGTACATTTATATTCTCAGGTTGTTCTCTTGATCTTCTCTCATTTGATGGTCCAGTTTGTTCATTTTGAGCTTACAGTTTTGTCCTCTTTTAATCTTTTTTGTACTCATTTTGTGCTAACATTAATTTACGTATATGTCCCCTAGATATTATGAAACTGTTGAAAATGCCTTTTGAAATTTACATCACCAAATATGGGCACATAAATTTACATATTTAAAAATTTTTGTTCTGCAAATACTTCTAAAACGGTTTTAAAATCTATTTTCCTTGTGTCTTCACTTTCAGTCAACATAATTGATAAACTATTTGAACTATCCTCATTTATTGTTAATATTACATAGTTTTTTGTTTATTGGTTTTGGCCTGGAAAGTGATCTTTGTCCAGAAGCAATGCTTGCTGGAATTGTTAAGAACGTTTGACAATTTCGAAAATCAATTGTTCATTTTGATGGCGGCGCGGGGCCCTTTCAAATGCGGGATCCAATTGGACCCAATCGTTCATGGTTGGGTTTTATCCCCATTTTTATATATTACTTTGATGGTGTTTGTCCTAAGGAATGCAGCAAAGACTAGGGGAGAACATATTATGGATTCTCTTATTATAGCCATAGAAAGTGGGATTGAACTGCATTTTTCATACAGCCTACTGTAGACGTTTGTAAACTTAAATTATACTGTTTATTCGAGTGTTCTAGAGGAAAATTTTGCAAAATTGATTAATTTTCAGAGGGTTTGACAGCCTAGGCTGCAAGTTGCAAGAATAGGTTTGAAAATTATTGTTGAAAATCAGCAGACTAAATTGCTTAAATTACAAATAAACTTATCTCTCCCATATTCAGGGCTGTCCTGAATGTGATGTTAAAAATAACCTAAAATTAAATATACATAAAATATGTCGTTTTTTCTAATTCAATTGGAGAATAACGTTAGAACTGAAAACCAACAGTGATTAGCGTGAATATGAGGGAAGCTATTGCCCCCCCCCCCTAAGTCCCTGTTTATGCAAACGTTTCATAGCCATTTTTCATAGCATGTTTTCTCAAAGCATTATAAGGTTGCAACAAGTAAAACCAGGTGCTTTTTTACCCATTGCTTTTTAAAACATTTACAATGTAAACTGTATTATATAAACCATATGGAAATGAATAAGGGTATTTATTCTTGGGACATTGTAAAAAAAAGAAGAAAAGAAATGGAATGTAAAAACGAAAAAACTAAAATAGGATAAAATCATAATTCATAAAAATGGGGCTTAAATTTTTAGAAAGAGAAGGGGAGGGGCAAGATCAACTATTAATAACCTTGGTAACTCGCAGTACCAAACTGTTGAGGATGTCTTAAGTTTGACAGGGTTTTGTCACTCAGGGGAAGTATCTTAAATTCTGCAATTAGTCAATCCAGCTTTTGTGAAATCCAAACTTTTAAAAGTAGGCTATTAACTCACTTTCTTAATTAAAAGTTTTACATGTTTTCTGATTTTTCATTCTTTTTTAAATGGAAAGAGAGTAGGGTCCAACAAATTCTTTCTTAAAATAATATTGATTAAATGAACAAGAATGTGAGTTGTTGATGTTTGTGTAAGGCTACCGGGCTTTCGAGATCCCATATATATAAAGTATAACTTTTATTTCAAGCTTTTTACAGGCTTAAAATGTATAGGCTATAATGTATAGGCTGTATAGGCTAGTTAAAAGCAGAGGATGTTACTTCAATGTCTTTTCTATTTTTCAGATTGTAATTCTTCATCATATGCTTGCAAAATCCCAGGTGAAGTCACGGCCTAATGTTCTTTGGTGCTACAAAAAGGATCTTGGATTTAGCAGGTATTTAAGTTTATTTTATTGAACATGAATCTTTAAATCACATAAAAACTGTTATCTATAAGTAATAATTGCAATAAGGAACCAAAGAAAAGGTATTAACGCCCATTGTTTAAACAAAGACTCGACTCCAGTGCTGAATGTATACTTGTATGTTATGATGCTGAACCTGGTAATCTTTAAGACTGCAGCTTAGAACAAAAAAAAGAAGTTTTTACAATAAAGCTGCACACTCTGAATTAAGTCTGAAGTTAGTAGCCATAATTAGTGCTTAGGGAAAGCAATAGTTTCACACTGGTCTCAACCTTGGAGGGGAAGGGTACCAACGAAATTTTGTGGTGGTTTGGAAATTTTTCTTGGGGATGGGCTCAGCCCCTGTTGTTGTGTATGTAGACGTTGTCATAACTACACGTAGGGGAAAGGGATGGGTAATAGTCAGGGCTGGTTTGGAGAATCTCATCCTTTAGAAAATTTGGACTTTTAATTACTTTTATTTCATTGTCTTCCTGCAGTACTCCTCATAGTAAATCATTTCCTTAAATACCATTCATTAAAAATTGTTCTCTGTTACCCTTATTACTATGTTTTGCTCTCCTTTTTATTTTAGCCACCGCAAAAAAAGAATGAAGCAATTACAGAAAAAGATGAAACAAGGTCAAATGGAAGTCAATGATGATGATCCATTCGAATTATTTATTGCCTCAACCAACATCCGTTATTGTTATTACAATGAAACTCACAAGATTCTAGGTAACACATTTGGAATGTGCATATTACAGGTAATTACTTTGGTTTTATCTGGTCCATATAAGGAGGAGCAGCCTCGTGGCTTTATCTGGCCCAAAATAAGGAGGAGCAGCCTCGTGGCTTTATCTGGCCCAAAATAAGGAGGAGCAGCCTCGTGGCTCCGAGGCCGAAAATCGTCAGTTTAAAATCTCCTTGGATGGATATTAAATTTTAGCTTATTTTTGTACCCCATCTAAGTTGTTATAGCATATAATGTTCAGTATATTACATATGTATCTGTTTGTTGAAGAATATGAGTCGCAAAATATAGACAACAAGGTCCAAAAGAATAAAACAAATCAAACAATAGAAAGAAAATTTGAAAACTGAATGTGTCCTAGCACATTGCTGTATGCCCGGGGGAGGTATAAAGAACAAGAAAAACAAAAAGAGGAATACAGCAAGGTAAAATACTTTCTTGGCCAAGCAAAAAATGTATGTGCCTATGGGGGCACCCCAGACAGCAACTCGGCTTTTGGAATAAACAAGATCCAAGAGAAAGAAATATATTTTACTATCTGCATCTGAAAGTAATGCTAATAAGGTAAAATTCATCATAAATCGATAAGAGACACTGGTCGCAACTGTGCTTATTCTTTGTTCTTTTTTATGAAGAGGGGCGAATTATTTTCTGAGATTACTGAGAGGCAAAGATAAGGGAAAATCTACTATTCAATGGAGCATGCAAAATTTTGGATTCCCCTCAAAATGTTTTGAGTTTACTTGTCTACTATGGCCTTTAGATTATCTTCACTTCTATATGTCCTCTTCACTACAATGTAGTAATTTTTAATTAAAAAGAGCTTCGACAGGCCCTGATATTCCTCAAATACCTCCTTTATGGAGGTCTTCTTTTGGTTGAACAAATATATGTAACATCTTCACCATACTTCTAAGGCTTATAGTGTTCAACCCAACGGCCCCTACTACAGCTGACATCGGCTAACGGACTAAGACACACTTTATTTCAAAACTTTTATTACACATCTCCCAAGTGAGAGGATTCAATCGCGAACCCATGAGAAACAATAGTCGCTGCTCACTGTAGCGTAGAGAGTGAGATGTTGGGAAGGATCAATCCCCTTATTATGTAGATTAATTACTGATTATTGAAGTTATAATGTCGTTCTCTACTTTTACACATTTGTTTTATATATTTGATTTTCATTCATTTTCACTATCATATTCATTTTAATACATCTTTAGCTTTTACGCCAAGTTTAACCTTTGCATTTACAATGCTTCGAAAGGAAAAAAAAAACTAAAAAACTGTCCTCCTAATATTTTTAAAAGAGAGCCTTAAATGCCAACATCATCATTTTCGTCCTGTTCTGTATCCTCACTGCCCTGACATCATTTGATCAAGCAGCCTCCTTTTCTTTGATATATGATCATGAATTATTTGGAAATTTTTACTTGCTGCTCTTTTCAGAAAACCCAAAGGCATTCATTGGGGTAAAAAAAAAACTCACACAACTGATTGGGGTAGCTGATCCAGTGACAGCATCTGAGGTTACAGCCTTCTCTTCAGCCTCAGGTTGTACTTCTGTATTTTTAGAGGAAGATTCACTGAAGGATTATTATTCCTGGCGGATCCCCCGTATTATATAGTACCGGAACCCACTGGGTAAGGGAAAAAAAACAGTCATTAAATAGGAGCCTATCAAAATAAATCGATTTGCATAAAAGCTGCCTAATAGTATAATGTAAATATAATCTTTTACTTCACTATAAAATACTTTACAGTAACTGGGGACTAAAATTCCATTTTACAGCCTAATCGCAAGCATAGTCCAAATTTATCCCTCCAGCTGAAGGGATACTAGAATTTAAATCCTCTCTCCATATTGATCAGAGGCTCGCGAGAATTCTACACCTTTGAGAAAAAGTTCTACACCTTTGAGAATTTTCGGAACCCCCTTCCCCAAAGAAAGCAGATCCACTGACTTTCCCGACTGTCTTAATACTTGTGTGCGATAATAGATAACTGTCCCTCCATTTTGTGTAGACTTTGTAACTTAATATTTAGAGGCAACGTGGCACCATGTGGCAATGTAACCTCTAAAACTAGGACGATGTTCATGTAGCTTTTCAGAAGCCTCACGCCAATTAGCTATATCCTAATTTTCTGCAAAAGTCGGGTGAAAATTGATACTTATCTATTTGGAAATACTACAACTAGGATATTCTTTGGATATGATTATTGTCGTCAAAATCTCAATCTTTAGGGTTTCAATTACTATTGGAGCAAGTCATGTATATGTAGTTTTCTCTTTGTTGCCAGAACTTTCTAAATGTTGAATGTGTTAAATTTATTGAAACTAGTGAAGACAAACATCTGTTTTGGGAGAAGGAATACAAACCCACTGGTGTCTGCTTAAAAAAAACTGTTAACTTTCTTGCACTCCGGTCACTTGAGCCTTGTCTTAGTGCTTGTCGTTTTGTTATTGTCGGAGTAACACACATTGAATTAATATTAATATAATAAAGTAAATCAATTTTTAATTAAATTTCTAATTGGATCGATTGTATGTGTGTGATAAAGATTACTAGATATTGACGAGGCCTCTTTTTCGAAACCAAATTGGTAAAATATTTTTTGGACGAGCCTTTGGTAGAGTAGAGGTTTTGTAGAAGTTGGATGTCTTTAACCTCCTGGAATGTTCTAATGGAACAGCTGTTTTGTGTGTTTTTGAACCTAAAAAAAGCAACAACACCCAAGTATTTTAAGAACAATGAAGTCTCCATAGAAGAACTGGACTGTTTTTTATTCTAGTAACACAAATTCATTAATGCGGTGTAATGGTTCTATGACAAAACTCATCAGCAAGCCAACAATTAACCACATATCATATGTGTTTTAGTCAGTAGGGTAGTTTTGAATTCTATTTTCAATTGGAGCAATCTGAACGTGTCAAATTCGAGCAATGCTGAAAAAACTTGAATAAAATAAAAATTCAAAGAGTTCAAAGCTAACTTAATTATATGAACAGAGCAGCACCGGCTTTGCATCTATTCGTGTTTGAACTCCTCTATATGACAATACTGCCGGGCTTAGTGAATAAAACTGCATGTCAGTGAAGTCGGTTTTTGGCTGATTAATATTTTACTATAGGTGTCCGTTGTAGCTTATTCACCAGACCCGTGCAAGATACCTCCCATTAGGTATCGTCTATTCAGGAGTATCGTCGGTTGACTTCTTAAGATTCATAATATGTAACAAACTAAAAAGAAAGGAAATCACCCATCTTTTATGCTAGGCATGACAGAATAGCTAAATAAGTAGAGTTGGTTTTTATTGATGTTTTTTGTTTTTCATAGGATTTTGAGGCACTAACTCCCAACCTCCTTGCAAGAACCATTGAAACCGTTGAAGGTGGAGGAATGATCGTTCTACTTCTAAGAAGTGTTCAATCTTTGAAGCAGCTATATACCATGACTATGGACGTTCATGCAAGATATAGAACTGAAGCACACACTGATGTTGTTGCAAGGTTTAATGAAAGGTATGTCAAACTAGATAATTTATGTCTTTGTTACGTATATGAACAATTGCTGATCTAAGTTTTTAGATCTTTTAGTAGAGACAAGCCACAAATTTAACTGTGTTTGCTTGAGCTAATAAAATAAAGTTATTTTTGGATATTACAAATTACACTTCGGTACTATTATATTACTAAAAAAAATTAATGTATTTGTGAAAATTTACAAATAAATAGTAAATGGGGAGGGGGAGGAAGGGGATCTTACCGTTTACAAAAGCTTCATTTTTAACCCACATATCCCGTTTCTTCACATAAAAAAAAAACGTGTAGGTGTTCCTCAGAGCATCCATACAGAAAAGGGAGGGGTATTTCATCCATTTAACATTCCCCTTTGTGTTAGTGTCGTTGAAGAAGAGTAATAGGCTAGGGTTATTTGTTTTCTGTATTTGTGTATCTAAAGGTGACTTCTCAAGAGAGTACTTAAATGTGACTTGACACAAAATCAGACTAGTCAACAGGATCACTGAGCCGCACATGAGAAAACTGGGTTAAGAATTTAGTGGGGGGAGGGGCAGAATATTTTTCCAGGAAGAAGGAAATGATTACCTAAGGTGTTCAAGGTTAAATCATCCTAATAGGCTTATCCCACCATCTCACAGTGCTAATGTGACAGTGCTAAACACAAAGCTAAATGTTTCCTATGTATTTTTCCCCAGAGTTCATCAAATCGACAGCATAGTCAAAGAAAGACGAAGAAGGGCTCATTCGATTGCAAGTTCATTGCCATTCGCAACTGAACTATTGATGGAATTTTACATGAAACAAGAGTTACTCCAAAGAGCGTATTGACAAACCTTTGCTCTTCGTGACAAAAAGGAAGTGATCACTTTTAAAAAGGATTTTCCCCCTTTAGAATATTGTTTTTTTTTTCAGGTTTATTTTATCTCTGTCTTCTTGTAAATCATGTTTGGTAATGGATGATCAGTTGAACATTCTTCCAGTTAGTACGAATTCATTTAGTATTGTTGCTGTGCCACCGCGGTCAAGTGAAGATCCCTTGCCCGAGAATGAACAAGAATTACAGACAATCAAGGAAAATCTTCAAGATACCCAACCTGTTGGTGTCCTTGTTAACTGCTGCAGGACCCTTGATCAGGTAACCTGGTTTCAGCTCTCTTTTATGACACACATCAGTTCGGTTTATTCGTTCAATTGAATTTATTGGGAAAATGCAAAACAATGCATTTTACCCATGTTCCTTATATATAAGATTTTCCTTACGTATAAGAAATACAAATATATATATATATATATATATATATATATATATATATATATATATATATATATATATATATATATATATATATATATATATATATATATATATATATATATATATATATATATATATATATATATATATATATATATATATATATATATATATATATATATATATATATATATATATATATATATATATATATACATTTAGTTTTATGCTTATAATACTGCTGTAATTGTTTTTCTTTATGTTCAATTTACTGAGTCTGGATGTGAGAGCTGCGCAAAGGGCAACAGGGAACATCAGGAAATATTCAAAAATCTTATACAGAAACGATCTTTTTTACATGTCTTTGCTATACTTCACTGCGCTTCACACAGATCAAATGCTCTCCTTTCAACAAAAGAAAAAACAAATCCAAAAACTCTTATATTGAAATATAAATGGATATCTTGTATGATTTACAAGGAGAATAAAGTAAATGGAAGCATAAGAAATGGTAAAATAATGAAGAGAACCTTATAAACCGCATAAATTAATGAATTGCATAAATTTTATAATTCTATATCTTTTGAAATACTTATTTGCTCCATAAGTTAAGAGAAAAGACTTTACCCCCTAAATCGAGGTTCTTTTACTTATTGATCCAGTCGTTCATGGTAATGAGACGTAAGTAAAAAGCTGACTTTGTCAATAGAAACAAAATTTTGGGTCATTTCTGCCATTTTGAGCCAAAAAACAACAGCCTTATCAAAATGCTGTCGAATTAGAATCCTACTAATTCCGATCGGTTTAGGACTATTGAACAGCAATTTATTTAACCTCAGGGGCTTGTTTCAGGGGCCCTTATGCGCTGGAATATTTTCCCCTAAATATATATTTAGCCTGTAGAACAAATATTATAGATGATTTGTATAATGATGCTAATAGTTATATTGCAAAGTACCAACTAATAGAAGTGGGGCTCAATTGATTCTTTCATGAGGGTGATTCGAAGGCCTCAAGAACTGCATTTCAAAGTGAAATGTTGCTAGCTTTCCATGAGAGTTCCTTTGAATCAATAGGGATGAAGGGAAAATCCACCCCAAACCTTCTTTCGTTTGAAGGATTATATTTGGACTAAATGTGCACTGTGGGCGATCAGTGGGTGGCACCTAACCTTTTATTGCGGAAACGGTAGTTTTTAATGGAAAATGATACTTTTTAAATGTCATAGCAGGACAAAAAGAAGTTGAATTTTCGCTTTCAAAGAGGGGTTCGATTGGAGTAGCAGAATCGCTCATATTTAGGAAAATTCTTCTTTATTGTGTCCAGAGGTGAAAACCAAGAATAAAATGAGATGAAGGGGGGGGGGGGGGTACGGTTGAGGACAGAAAGTCAGGGGAGGTGGCCCCTCCCCTCACATTTAGGATCTCTGAAGAAGGGTGTGCGTGTTAACTGAACCATCGTGGAACTGAACTACAAGCAACTGAGTCCCTGTAACTGAACCACCGTGTAACTGAACCACCGTGCAACTGAACCACCGGGAAGCTGAACCCCACTTAATTAAACCCTCGTGCAACTAAAGCACCTGGCAGCTGAACCCCATTTAACTAAACCCCCGTGTGACTGAACCACCTTGAAGCTGAACCCTCGTATAACTGAACCATCGTGCAACTGAACCACTGAACTCAGTTTTTTATGATTACAAGGTTTTTATGATGAACCTTGTTGAAAATATTTGTTTTTTAAGGTCATGATATAAACGCCTGTCAAGATCATTCATAAGAAAGCTTTGTTTTATTTTTTGAAAAAAAGAAGATCTGACGTCACAAACCATCAAAGCTGATTTCTCTTTTTTTTTTATATGAATCAGACCTTTCTGGACGTTAAGTAATAAACATATGTGTTGAAAATATTTGACCTTTGTGAATCTAGATAACTAATTAGAATCAGATGTCTTTGATGAGATTGCAGCTTAAAAGGATAAGGCAGGGGGACTGGTTGCACTCCAGTCTTTTTTCAGCATTCCCTCAACATGCCCTGAAAGTTTAAACTTCATACCCTCAGGTTTATACCCTCAGCTGTTCTCGACACACTGCAGATACGTCGTCTTGTAAAACTGGATGCACAAAGTAACTCTTGATTTAGTTGAAGATGCTCCTAAACATTTTCCGAACGATGTGATGGCTGATACCATCAGCCATCGTAGATATTGCTGGTATTTCCTTTTCACAACCAAAAAACGAAAAAAAAGTTTTTTGATTGTGTTTGGCATTCTTCTTGACATTCCCTTAAAGTTTGATCTATTGCCAGCTTCTTAAAACCTTGTATGTTAACAATAGGCAACTTGCAAAACTTACAGCCCTTGCACCAGGGGCTTGGGTTGTGAAACCTGGAGGCATGGTTATTTAACCTTTGAACTGTTTTAAATAAAATTGTCATCTCAACATTATCGTTCGGATGTATTTGGGGAAAAAAGAGGTTGGAGGTGGAAGCCCTTAGATATCTTTTAACTCCTAAAAAGTGCACTAGAACTTTTGATTTCCAATCGACTGAGCACCCCCCCCCAAGGTTGCAGAAACACCCTGTCAATAAAAACTTTACTTAATAATATTGAAAAGATAGCGTACCTTGTTGCCCGCGCTTTATGATCGGAAAGCAGGACTATCAGCTTCAAGGCTAGATCTATATGAACTTTAGATTATTTTGAAATTTTTTTTTTTAACTTTGATTGGTTGCATTTGGGGGAAAATAGCGGGTAAGATGGAGAGGCGGATTACCTTTGATTTTTCAAAATTTGAACTTGAAATTTCAATTTCCGATTGAATGAGCCTTCTCCAAAGTTTGTACGACCATCCCTTCTATAATACCTTAAATTTTAACAATGGGTAACTTGCAACAACCTACAACCCTTGCCCCGAGGACTGTAGGGGTTTTTGTTGATCACGTTTATTAATCACGTTCTATTATTCGACTTGAAATTGAAAGTTTTAGTGCCCTTTTTAAAAGTCAAAAGTTATTGGAGGACAACCAGTCCCCCCCTCCCCGGGAAAAACACCTCCTATGGGAAATACATCCGAGAAAGACCACCCCGAGGAAAATATCCCCCTGGAAAATACCTCCCCGTGAAATCCCCCTCCCCTCCCAGAAAACCCCTTGTGGTTGGTTGGTATCCAATCACTTTCAACTAATAAAAAAAAAAAAAAAAAACTAGAACTGCCTAGAGATTATAAAACAATTTCTACCTCCATCCTCCTCTCGTCCCTCCCTTAGAGCTAATTCTGTATTTATCCGAAGGCTCAATGAGAGCCTAGATGTTTTGGCACAAAAGTGCACCCTTCAAAGCATCTCCCTCTCTCCTCAACTAAAAAAAAAACGAAGAACTCTGCTGTGGAAGTTTACATACCTTTTTAAGTTTTGTAATTTGTCCATTGCTTACAGATGGTGTTTGCTATTGGGCAAAATACTGACATGGGGAGGGAGTTTTCTGAAGGGGGAAGAGTTTCTGGAGGATTTTCCACGAGAAGAACAGTTTTGCAGGGAGGGGGGGGGGCAAGACGGGCACATAAATTTCTCTTTTCCACTTTCCTTTGCACTTCTCAACTAAACTAAAAAATAACAGAACTCAAATAAAATATTCAAATTTGGAAAACCATATTTTCCGAGCTGGTATTTTCCAAGGTAGGGTTTTTCCATGGGAGCGGGGGGAGGGGGGTAAATGCCCAGACCCGTAGACAGTGACAGGGCGAAGGGAACCCTAATGAAGAGACATAAAAAAGGAGAAATATATCTGGTTTTAAGAGTTAGTGACGTCCGATATTCTTTGTTTTTGTGATAACAAAACATAGCTTTTTTATTAATCATCTTGACAGTCATTTATATCATGACTCTAAAAAGCAAACATTTCCAACAACGCTGAACATGTAAAGATTCTAACTTGTGTTTTAACCAATGCAAGTACGGTGGTTGAGTCCCGCGAGAGTTGAGTTATACGAGGGTTCAGTTGCACGGCGGTTCAGTTGCACAGTGTTTCAGTTGCATGGTGGTTCAGTTGCACGGTGGTACAGTTGCACGGTCTTTCAGTTGCACGGGGGTTCGGTTACAGGGCGGTTTAGTTAAATGGGGTTGAGTTGCACGAGGGCTCAGTTAAATGGGGTTCAGTTGCCCGAGGTTTCAGTTACACGGGGTTCAGTTGTACGTTGGTTCAGTTGCACGGTGGTTCAGTTACAGTGGTTCAGTTTCTTGGGGTTTAATTACACGGTAAACTTAAAATGAGCATAAGTTATCCTAATAATGATGGAGCTATAACCTGCCTTAATTCTTCACTCTTTGCGTCTGAGTCTAGCTGTTTTTTTCCTTTTTTTTTTTTCGTTTTCTCGATGCACTTCACGAATGAATGCTCCGATATAATTGCTCTTTTCTTTAAAAACAATATCGCTCTTGTTTTTAATAAAACATAAGGTGAACAAAATTGCTATTTATTTTCCTGTTTGGCTGTGTTTACTCGCTGATTACCTTATGCTATTTTTTTGTTGAAAACAACAGAAACTACACAAAATGAAATATACAAACAATGTAACAAAAAATGTAGCGCTTATTGTATGAATATACAGTTTAAAGTTACCGTCCCCTCAAACCTTCAATAGGCTAGAGGGGTATTTGCGCTTAACCAAAAATTAGATAGATAGCTTAAATTGAGAATTTCATTCAGCCATTTGATTTCTTATACATTTGAAAGGAACAGATTTAAAACGTAGAAAAAAGTGATGAAAAATATTCGCATTTTAAACTAGTATATCTGATTAAGCTCTGATATCGCAAAAAAAAAAAAAAAAAAACAATAGCACTTACAGGGCTCTTCGATTTTTCAAAATCTCGAAGTACCAAAAAGAAAGTTGTTCAAGATATATTTTGTTTTTAGTAAAGTGCAAATGTTGGAACCCTTGGTCCCAGTTTGTTCAGATAAATGTCCTTCCGAGATTCTTTTCTCTTGGCCCCTTAATTATTTTCCTTCTCCTAGTAATAATTATTAATTTTCCTTTAATTTTGGTGGCGCCATTTTCTGTCCTCCTAATTGCGTAGTTGGTTACACAGACCACGAGGTTAAAGTGCGTAGTTGGGGATGTTTAACCAGTAATTAGTAAGCCCTCAGATTGGCTGGAAAAATTCATTACCACCGCATCACCCCGTCGTAGACACGCGGCTGGCTGAGTGGGCTGGGCAAAATTGTTCCTTTTTTAGTTCAGTTCCTTTTTGTAGCGTTTCTTGATTACAGTAAGATTTTTTAGACTATATAATCTTTGACTTTTTAGCCTAGGTCGAGTCTAAAGAGATAGTTAGAAATATTACCGGTACCCCTTGGCCTTAAAGTGGCCCCTGGGACCATTCGATCACGCTATAGTACCCTAAGGCAGGGTATATTGTAAATCGGGCACAGACGCGTACCCGATAAGACACGGAACCGTTGGAGTAAGCGCGGGAATCCCACTAACATTTGGGGCCGGCAAGGGGTTCTCCCCCTCGAGTAAGTGGCATAGCAACCTTTTTGCGCCATTTTTGCACCAATAAGTGGTGACCCCCTTACCTTCCCCCCAATAAGTTGTGCCAGCGGTACATACACAATAAGTGGTGGCAGCAAGAAAAGGAGCTATCAACAGCACTGATAGCGTTTTCGAAGAGACGGGTTAATTTGGCCTAGAAAGTAGCCTATTGTGATTACACATAAAAAGACAAAAATACGTAACCAATTAATAGAATTATGAAGGTCTATAATGGGCAGTGTGCCTTGCTAGACAAAAATACAAAAGAATAACGTGAAATTAATGAGTTGAGTTTACAATGGGGGAATCTCCGTATTTAAAAGTATTACAGGGTTTAAGGACAGATAAGAATGCGTTGAAAGTTGGGTTATTCTTTGAGTGAATTGGCGGACTTAGATATAATCTTCAGTGACGAAGGTTATAAGAGTATTGAGGACGGCAAATAAGGAATTTGTCAGTTTGTGCGCACATTGGACAAGGAAGGTGGGAGGCACCTGTCCTATTGAGTAATCTGCCCAGGAGGAGATTATATTTGGAATACGAGTATCCAGGGAGGATACGTGATTTGTTTTACAGGGTAGTTCCCCTGTTTGAATTTAGTCCAGCTAATTCACTAGTGGAATATTCGCGCATTTTTTCAGTTTATTTTCTCGTCCAGCCCCTGTTAATTTGTTTTTCGGAGATATATTTCACTCGCGTAAAACTGCTTGTTATGAAAGAAGTCGTTATTCCCTAATGAAGTCTGGACATTCCGGCTATTTGAAAAATTGTTCAACTTGCCAAGATTGACTAATTGAATAAGAGATAATATAATCGGAAAAGAGTATAAGCGGTAAAATGAGGGGGTACGAAATAAACAAGGAAGAAATAATGTGTGAAAAAAACAAGACGAACTCATCCCTCAGAGGCTGTGCCAAATGAAGGGGAGTTGCGGGATAGAGATAGTATAGATATGGAACAAATGAATTAAGAAAATGAATTAAGAAGAAATAATGACAGACGGAATTTTGAAATAATGTCTGACAGAGATAAGATTAACTCAAGACCGAGAAGGGCGAGTGAATTCCATAGAAGAAGTAGAAAAATAGAAGGAAAGGCAAATATGGAGGCCTTTGAGAGAGAGCACCAAGAATATAAGGAAAAATGCAGGCTGAGAAAGATAAGATAAGATATTTATTTCGAGAAATTACTATCACAAGCCCTGAAGGGCCGAATTCAAATTTCGAAGTCCATAAAAAAACAAACAAGCGAGAAAATCATAACAAAACCACAACAATTTAAAGATTGGCAACCAATGAAAAAAAAAAAAATTAAAATAAATAAATAATCAAATATCGGAATGCTGTATGATTCCTTTGTCACTTATATTAAAAAACTTCAAAATGGCAACTAGTTAATAAGATAAAAACTAATAAAACTGAAAAAAAAAATAATATGCACATTAAAAAATGTTTAAAAAACAACATAAACCTGTGATATGTACCAAAAAAAAGAGTAAAGATAAATCCGAGCTGTTTCTTTTATTATATAAGATAAACAAAAAAAAGGATTTACAAATTAACCACTATTTATTAAATCAGTAAAAAAGGGATAAACGATTTCTTGTAATACAAAATAGTGCAAAGAATGGGAGATAAGGTGGGGATAGGCTGGGACACAGTTCGTGGAAGACGATTTCTATCAGGTACCTGGTATTCAGCGAAAGGGTTCGCAGTACGGGGGTTCAAAAGTGCCAACTTACCAAAACGGAGGCACAAATTATTTCTTCGTCTCTCTAGGGTCTCTAGGTTTGAAATATTTAACAAATACAAATAAGGTATCTTGCCCTCTTTAAAAATAATTCTTAGAGCTCTCTTTTGGACATTTTCAATTTTTTGTGTTGCTTCAGTAGAGAGGCCAGGGTTCCACTCAGGACAAGCGTACTCTAATATGGGACGCACAAAAGAAATGTATACTTGTAGTAAATGTGATTGGGGGCAACTAAACTTATTTAAAAGTTTAAGGAGGGAAAGCGAAGAGTTTGCTTGTCGTAGGATATTATTTATATGGACATCCCTTTTCAAACTAGAAGAAATTGTAACAACAAGGAGTTTAAGAGATGTGACATCGAGGTTTCAGGAGGAATAGGAGCAAGAAAAAGGGGAGGGGATTTAAGGAAACTTACTGAGACTATTGCGGATTTAGATGGGTTAACTGTCGTCTCAAGGGAAGAGGCCTCACAGGCAATATCTTGGAGTATGCCCATTTGTTTGCTAAAAATGTTTTTATGACATATCTCTAAAACTGTCAAGTCATCGACAAATTTCCACCTATTGTCATAAAGGGTTGAAAGGCTGTTAATCATAAGAGAAAAAAGGAGAGGGCCTAGAATAGTCCCCTGAGGAATGCCATTAAATATGGAGAGGTGATCTGAGAAACAATTTAGATATTTAACTGCTTGAGATCTATTAGAAAGAAAAGAGGCAACGAGCTTAACAAAGAAAGTTTCAATTTGGAATTCATTTATAAGTTTATCTATGAGTAAATTGTGGTTAATCAAATCAAAAGCTTTTTGAAGATCAATAGAAATTAGATTAAGCCAAGTGTTAGGTTTTTCAAGTAATTTACCCATGGTATCAACAAGATGGATCAGGTAATTAGAGGTTGACGTGGATTTGAGATTACCAAACTGTCTAAGATCAATGTGGGGGAGGGGGAGGAATTTGAGATTACCAAACTGTCTAAGAACAATGAGGGGGAGGACTTTCATCTTATGCCAGTCTGTGAGAAAACTTTCATACAATTTTGAAAAAATCGAGGTGAGGGTAATAGGACGAATGCCATCAAAGCCAGGCTTCCCATTTTTCTTTTTGATTGGGGTAATCTTTTTTATTGGGGTAGAAAACAGGACGAAAGGGCTAGAGTAGCCTATAAAGAAAGAGACAATACGGATAGAGAATGAACAGATTCAGAAAATGAATTAAGAAGAAATAATGACAGACGGAATCAAAGTAGTCCGAGTAGAAGGAACAGTGTTGAATCGAGATCCAGCAGGAGCTCGCGAAAAAGTACTCAAATAGATATGACACAACAACTATTAAATTTCACGGAGAAAGAAAGAAAGAGAGATAGACAAGAAAGAGAGAAAGAAGAGAGATATCACCAAGAGTTTAAAAGAACCATGATAGGCCTAATCAAAGCCCGCTGTGGAATTCCAGAGAGTGAGATTTTATCACAACTAACTTCTAGGCTATCGGAGAGCCATAATAATTTGTCTAAGAATCAATAGCGAGAAAAAGAAAATTACCAGACATTAAACACTTTTACGGGAAAACATGATACTTTGTTGCCTACGGGGAAAGGTGGACCGGCCCATAAAACAAATTGGGAGGCTGTGCCACCCTGTCGGAAAAACGAAATACTTGATACTCGGGTTCTAAATGTTGATAATCCACAGAAATGGGATGCAAAAGTAAAAAGACCACAAAATATTGAAAATAAGACGCGCGAGAATGATTTTTCGAGAAAATTTCCAGAAAATGGAAAACTTGAGAACACTTTTAATGAATATGAGACGCTAACAGGTACAGGCCAAATGAAGCGCTGATTGTACCAGAGAATAAGGAGACGAAATTTATTGTACGTGCTTTTCCTCGGAAAGTTCGAGAAATTTTAGTAGAATATGAAAAACCAAATGTCGGAGTTCCGTTCCCATTTGATGACGAAATATTTGTTTCTGCGGTAAGAATAAAGAAGACTAAAAGAGAGAAGAAAGATATTAAGTGGAACTACAATAAAGAAAAGCAGTCAAAGATGGACACTAGAGTCCAATTCAGATTTAACGATGATTTATTATTTTGCGCGAATGACAAAATTGAGAAAAGTAGAGATGAAAAGAGAAGTGTACAAAACAGACAAAATTTCGAGATTCAGCCTGCAGTGGCGAAAATTAAAAAAATGTTGGATGGGCTGTGCCTTGATAACATAAATAATAGAGGGGACAAAGAGGTCCCAAATCCACTGGGAAAATTACGAAATTACAATAAGACGAAAAACTTTAGGAGGGAGGAGAAGACCCATGACATATCAAGAGAAACTACAGATAATCTTGACATAGAATTGACTTGTCAACAACGAGTTACGGAAAGATTGGGAGATACTGAATTTTGGGTTAGATCGAAGAAATTTGGGAAGAAATCTGATATTGGTCTGATCAGCTCAAAAGAGGGTTTGTTCCTTTATGAGGGGGAGGAATCCCTTGGCTAAGATCCCCTGCGGGAAGACGTGAAAGATTGCCCTTTTCCTCAATGCACAACTGGTGGACAAGTGTTTATCCCTTTACTGAAGCCTTGTCTTTCCAGTCTTCAATATTATCTTCATCCCTCATCGCCGAGCATTATTCGTTCAATTATTTTAGGAGTCAAGATCCAGAAAAAAGTGATTCAAGGTTCGTTCAGATTTTTAGTTCACTTCCCGGAACCTCTATCACTGTCAGTGACCTTTGTATTTTTAGTCTTGGATTACTACAAATTATGCCAAGAAACAAGTTTTATTTTATTAGATGTGGGGTTGTTTCCACAGATGGAAATTAAGAGGCTAGTGCAGCCAAAATTTTTCATGATGGCTGGCATCATCGAAAGTGCCAGGAACTGATTCTTTGCTCCTCAAATGTAAATTCGTGAGAGCGAGAAAATTTTTGTTTTTGATTGTGCTGCGCACAATGAATTTCTACGAATCTTGGAGACTTCAACTTTCAAAACCTAATACAGATGCTATACGATCTAGACCATGGTGGTTCTACGGTAGAGATGTGGGGATGACGACGAATCCTGAGCCAAGCGGTGGAAGTACAGGCATGGGTGGTAAAAGAAGAGAAGATACAAGTTTGATGATGTTGAGTTTAATGTTATTTATTTTATGTCTGAGTTTCCAGCCAATCCACCGGAGTAGCGGATCATTTATATTAGGAGGGAGGTGTTGGAACCCTTGGTCCCAGTTTGTTCAGATAAATGTCCTTCCCAGATTCTTTTCTTTTGGCCCCTTAATTATTTTCCTTCCCCTAGTAATAGTTATTAATTTTCCTTTAATTTTGGTGCGCCATTTTCTGTCCTCCTAATTACGTAGTTGGTTACATAGACCACGAGGTATTAAAGTGCGCAGTTGGGGATGTTTAACCAGTAATTAGTAAGCCCTCGAATTGGCTGGACAAATTCACTACCACCCCATAACCCCATCGCAGACACGCGGCTGGCTGAGTGGGCTGGGCAAACTTGTTCTTTTTAGTTCAGTTCCTTTTTGTAGCGTGTCTTGATTACAGTAAGATTTTTATACTATATAATCCTTGACTTTTAGCCTAGGTCGAGTCTACAGAGATATATAGAAATATTACCGGTAACCCTTTTCCTTAAAGTGGCCCCTGGGACCATTCGATCACGCTATAGTACCCTAAGGCAGTATATATTGTAAATCGGGCACAGACGCGCACCCGATAGACACCGAACCGTTGGAGTAAGAGTGGGAATCCCACTAACATTTGGGGCCGGCAAGGGGTTCTCCCCCTCGAGTAAGTGGCATAGCAACCTTTTTGCGCCATTTTTGCACCAATAAGTGGTGACCCCCGTACCTTACACCCAATAGCAAATAACACTATTCTTTTGACCGTTTTAGGGGGGATGGTAACCTTACACTTATTTGTGGTAATTTATCTTTGTTTTGCTTTCTATCCATTTTAGTTTTAATTTTTTTCATTCACAGCAAGCTTGCTTTAAGCTTGAAATATTGTATAAGCCACTTTCTGCTCGGTTTAAGTTTTAAATTTACTTTTTTGGCTTTTAATCGATATTTTTTTTAAATTTAATTGTGTTCGCTTTTTACACGTTCTAAACGTAAATAGGACATTCGATTAATGATGGAAACATTTTCGGTTTGAAATGGGTATTTTCTTTTTTAGGCTAAAGCTGTGTTAAAATTCATTGACGCCGTCTCTGAGAAAACCTTGAAGTCGACAGTATCTTTGACAGCTGCTCGTGGTCGGGGAAAATCTGCCGCACTAGGTCTTGCAATGGCTGGTGCTGTAGCATTTGGCTATTCTAACATTTTCGTCACGAGTCCAAGCCCAGAAAATTTACATACGCTTTTTGAATTTGTTTTTAAAGGTAAGATTAAAGTCACACTTTTACCTCTTTAAGATATTTATGTGTTTTTCATGTTTTTCAAGGACCTAGTTTGGAATATAATTAGGCAAATAAATAGTGGTTAACAATTAAAGCTGATTGTTTTGTATTGTCAAGGTAATGATGTCACACCCTAGCTGAAATTCCTTATTTTTCAGGGTATTCTTTTGGTAAGCTTTCGTACACGTTTTGAATTAAATTTCATCATTTGTTGAAGTGCTAAAAAATATATGATTTTTTGTATTGCTATAATGAGCCATATCCACTTACCTTAAAAATTGTGTCTTTTTCTCTTCTTGTTTTTGCTTTTTTTTTGCAGGATGGCTATCATAATTTCTGCCACAAGTTAGTATTGTGAGTGTTGACTAGTTGTGCAGAATTGTAAACGAAAGCAAGTGGTTCAAATTTAATTGCGTAACTTTGGAAGGCCAGAAGTCACTTTTTATGGACTTGGTCCGCTTAAATGCTCAGACGAAGAATCAATACTGAATTTATTCTGGATTTATATTTATTATAAATATTTAGATATTTATTAAATAAATATCTATTATTAAAATTATAAAACATTATTGATATAACACCTATTAAATAAATGGATAAATATCTGTTAGATAGATATTTATTATAGGTAGATAATAGTAAGATTAAAGTATACTTAGAAGAATTCTAAAGTTAGAGGATAGCGGAATTTTTCTAGGAAATAATAGCTCTGTTATACAAATTTATGGATTTTAGTATATTTAAGTCGAAAAAAGAAAGTTTTATACAAAATAATTCGAATGTCTTAATATAAAATAAGTCGTAAAAAGAAAGTTTCTGAGCCGATCCCAATTTCAGTTTATCTTTACATTTGTTTAAATCGGGTTGCTTGGGAAACTATGAACAGTAAAGGGGAGGATTTTTAAAAGGTTTTAATGGCTTTCTAAAGCGCAGTGTCTAGTGGAGGGACGATTAATTGGAATCGAGCAGTCGATTCTCTGGACGACTTAGCTATAAAGTTTTGTTTTTAAAATAAGAATAATTATGTAGGCCTACTAAGTTTTTGTGTATTATGCAAACATGCCCACGGCGTGGAATTTCGGAATGACTCACTCGCTAATTGCGTTCAATTGTGACCCATTTACCATAATTCTGTGCATTTTCAAAAGATTTCATCTTTTTTTGTATTAAAACAAAGTACAATGTCACGTTTACAGTTTCTGTTAGGAGCGATATTATTTAAGCTTCAAATATTTCGGATAAAGGGGCGCTTACTAAATACTATAGGAAGTTGATTTTTTAGAAATATTAACAGAAATTACAACATTTTCCCGGCTTATAGGCAAGCTTTTATTTTCGAGGCAAGAGAGACATTTTTGGAAACTACTTGGTTAAACCCCGACCAAAAATAGAAGAAGTGTATAGAAATAGGAAGGATTGTGAAAATCTTGATATTTCTTCCCTTTTTTAGAGAGAAGGGAAAAGGGGAGGGGCTTGAAGAGTTGAGTTAATAGTGCTAACCTTTTATTGTTCTAGCACTTGCCCGTGAATAAATTATGATTGTATAGATATATTTTGTGTGTGTGTTTACCTGAACGAACAAGACCCACTTAAAAATAGTATAAGACCAATATGAGGAATCAAAATAAAAAAAAAATCGGAGTATTCCAGTGCTACCTTCTTCTGCCTAAACCTGAAAAGAAAAGTCGCTTCGTTCCTTACCCTCTTCCTCACTTCAAAAAGCCCTACAGACTCTACTTAGCCACACATAACGAAAGTAAGTAGGCATCGTTTGAATCCACCAGTATCGTGTTGTTGCACCAGGTAAATGTTGAGGCTGTTGCTTTGTTTTAGTGTTATAACTGTAAAGGAATGCTTCTTGAAATCAATTATATTTTATATATTAGAAAGGCATTGTGCCTTGTAAAGACATTATTTCTGCCCCTTAACAAAGAAGGCCAAAACATACAAATTTGGATTTTCATCGACAGCTTTTTTACTACTTTGCTTCTGTTCAAACCTTCCCTTCTGTATTGATTCCTTCCATAGTTCAAGATTGAAGCTGTTTTTTTTAGACAAAAACTGCTTTGTTGATGAATTACTTTTTTTCTTATTAAATGATGAACTTTCGTTGGCTGAAATTCATAAACTTTTTTTTGCGCCAAAATGCTCCTGAAACTCAAGGCTTCACAAATATTATGCATACGAAGACAAGTAAACTAACTCTTTATTTTCCACAACAGGTTTTGACGCTTTGGAATATCAAGAGCACATTGACTACGACATTATCCAGTCAACGAATCCAGACTTCAACAAGGCTGTTGTTCGAGTAAACATTTATCGTGACCATAGACAAACGATACAATATATTCAGCCTGGCGATGCAGAGAAATTGGGCCAAGCAGAATTAGTTGTAATCGACGAAGCTGCTGCTATTCCATTGCCATTAGTAAAGAAATTGCTTGGACCTTATTTAGTCTTCATGGCATCGACTATCAATGGGTTTGTACATACTATTCAACTTCACTTGCTTTCTTTGGCAAATATGATGAATTGTCTTATTCAGTTCTCAAATACAATATTGGTAAATAACAACAATAAAGTAGGCCCTTGACGATAGTTCTATTATCCCTAAAAAGGCTTTGAGCAGGAAGGAGGAAGATCCCCCCAAGCCATTGATAGCGTATATAGGGCGTTGATCGGAGTTTCATATGGTTGGGCCTTTTTATGTGAACAGGTCATAGGCCTGTCGTCCTACCTTGTGGCAGCGGGAATTGAACCCCGGACCCCGTATTGCCAAGCAGAGCATCAATTCACTGCGCTGCCACAGGGTAAAAAGGCTTTGAACTTTTCCTTATTCTGAATAAATATAATACTTTAAGATGCTTTTCCCTTTAAAGTGTATTAAGTTAAGATTCTTATAATGTTCTTATAATTTCCTTTATTTTCCATACATAGGAAATAAAAACAGCCGAGGTATTTCATGAAAAATGCATAAAAATATAGGAAAGATCCTAAAAATCCAGAAATTTTGGGGAGGTTGGGGGGAGGTGGATGCAGTCCCTAAACTGTTTTTTTTTTCTCTTCTAACAACCGTTTTGTTTACCAAGTCAATGCTCATTTGTTAAAGAAAAAAAAAAATTAGTCATTGGTTGTATTTACTGCTTCTTTTACAAAAATAGAATACTTGTAAAACGCATTTGGGTGGGTTAGGAAAAGGTTGAAATAGTCCTTTGGGCCATTTCGCTGCACCATATTCAAATTTATTTTAACACAATAGCTAAACTAAGTAGAAAAAACAAACATCAAAAATGAATTATTTTGTCGCTCTAATCTAGTGTCTATGTCATCTTTGAATTGCGCCTTAAAATTGATAAATTGACATTAAAGTGTTCCTCAATATGGTTTCGAGAAGGAACAAAGATAGTGAAAAGCTAATATTTGTCTAATAATCAAATGTTCGTCAATAGTCTTTTATGGAATTGCTGGTTTTTTTTTTTTTTCTTTAAGTTTTCTCAGTGAAAGTGCGAAACAAAAGGTATTTTTTAATGCAAATACTAAAAGTGATATTTTTTTTTAAATCTGGGGGGCGGGGGGCAAAATATTCGTCATATTCGTCGTTAATATGTGTCAATAATCAAATACTCGAGAAATTTGTTCTTAAATAGTCCCAGTTTAAACTTGTTTGTACCCTTTGGTTTAAAAAAATAGCCTAGAAAAAAGAGGAAAATATTAGTCAACTACTCTAGGGCTTTTTTTTAGATAGTCGAAAAAATCACCTACCTGGGGCTTATTTTTTGCTTCCGTTGTGGTTTTAAAAAAGATCTTGAAGATCAGTTCGAGTTAAATGGTCAAGAAAATTGTTTTTAACTATTGAAAAATAAGTTACCCATGACTGATTTTTCCTCAATTATAGGAAAGAAAAGAAAATAAATAAATTATTAGCCAATTGCCCAAGAATATTGTTCTTAAATAGCTTAAAATTACTTACATTAATCAAAACTTTTCCTCCGTCATACTTCTGAGAAAAAGCCAAGAAAGAGAAAACAAATTATTAGCTAAATACTCAAATTTATTTTTAATCTTCAAATTCATGTTCCTGGATTAAACCTTTTTTCTCCCCTATTGCTTCGAAAAAGAATCTAGCAAAAACAATAATATTATATAACTCATAAACGATAAAATATTAATTAGTTCTCAATGGATATGGGATATTAATTAGTTCTCAGTGGGAATCTAGCTCTTTTTCATTGTCCAAAACGTAATTTCTCTTTCATTTAGCTCAATAGGGGTGTGACCACAAAAAAAATCCAACCCTCAATTCTGGTGTGATTGATTCTGCAATAAATCAAAGGTGTAGTGTTTATCAACTAACAGTAGTCTCACAAAAAGACCCCTTCTAAGCTAGCTATTATACGCAATATACCCTCTAAATAATCCAACTATGCTATACTAAGTAGACTATATCAACCAACTATTAAAACAATGCCAACAAAGTTATTACTTTATATTACTTACCCATCGTCATTGAATGTTGCTGTGAAAGGGTGTTGAAATTTGGCTTTGTTTGATTGGTTAAATATGGTTTAAATATGGTTAAATATGGTTTTTTTGTCGTTCATTCAAAGTCCACCTAACTCATCCTAACCTAACACGAGAAGCTTTTTTGAGGTTTGTATGAGAAATGTTACAAAGTAGTTGATATTGTAAAAAAAAATATTATTCCGCCAAAAATGTTAAGGACAATAGCAAACCATCTGGGAAAAATGAATGGAAAAATGTATAAATTCTGCAGTATATAACCAAAAACAAATGAAACTTGGAATAAATTAAAGGCTTCTATACAATAAATTTAATGAAGTTTCAACTGATAAAAACGAAGTAAGAACTTTTGATTATTGAGCTAATTTAGAAAGGGAATGTTTTTGTAAGATTACCCAACTAACTAATAAAAGGTGCTTTCGCTATTTTTCTTCAGTAATCACGTCCCTAGGCTAAGAATATTCCAAATTTCCTCTTGATTCAAAGAAGAGATTTCAGAGAGTTTTTTGTCCAGGTATGAAGGTACGGGTCGTAGTTTGTCTCTCAAGCTATTGGAGCAGCTACGTATTCAGAGCAATCCTTTGGCCGTGAAGGCGGAGAAAACAACTAAAGACATTGGCTTGTCCGGTAGAAGCTTATCAGAGGTAAGAAAGAATCATGTGAACATTCAACATTGTCTGGTCTTCGTATATTTAAGTAAAAGCAAAAACATCGATTACTTAAACTTTTAATTTGTATGGCGAAGGTGCCATAAAACTCTTTTAATAAATTTTCCTGGGTACTTAGCAGTGAAGTAAAGGCCGTCATTTCCCCTCCCGTCCCCAGGGCAAGCGATGTAAGCTATGCAAGTTGCTTATTGTTAACATGTAAGGTTTTAATGGAAGAGGTAGTCGTATAAACTTTGATTGTAAATAGAAAGTTAGTGCCCTTGTTAAGAGTCAAAAGTGATCGAAGGGCAACCAGATCCCCCCCTCCTCCCCTCCCCCACTCCCTTTTTCCCGAAATACGTCAGATCAAAATTTTGAGATAGCCATTTCGTTCAAAATAGGTCAAAGGTCAATTAACTATGCTAAATAACTTTGGGGTTGACACACCTCCCCCCCCCCCCTCAATCTCAGGGTAAGGGCTATAAGTTATGCATTCTATTCATTGTTAACATTAAGGATTTCTATTTGAAAAGTGGGCATGTTTGATCCTGGGTGTCCAAAAAGGCTTAGGGTATTAAGTTGAAATTTTAAGGAAATGTTTAGAGGGATGTCGAACACAATCAAAACACTCTATGTACTTGCTGGGTGTGAAAAGGGAGTATCAGCAATATCTAAAGAACAACTGAGGACATTAATTTGAAAATTTCCCAGTATGTTGAGGAGATGTTGAAGAGATGTTTTGGTTGACAGCCCCCCCCCCCTGCTCTATTTAGGTGCCCCTTCTGCTCAACATTGATCGAAGTTTTGGAATTGTCATTTTGTTCAAACTAGACAAAAGGTTTAATAGCTATACATCCAGGAATGCTTTCCCCCCATAGCCTCGGGGGAAGACTGTAAAATATGCATTTTGTCCATTGTTTACTTGCAGGATTCAGCATTAGAAAAAAGGGAAATATTTGATTATGGGTGTATCCGAAAAGGCTAAGGGCATTAAGGTGAAACCTTGGAGAATCTTGAGGAGTATGCTATACTAAATCAAAAGGCATTATGTGCATCCAGTTTATCAAAAAGGAGGATCTGCAATATTTTAAGTTAAGTATTGAGTTGAAATTTTCAGGAGATGTTAGGGGTAGATGTTGAAAAGTGGTTGGAGGGCCGCCAGCCCCCTCTCATGTCTTTTTAGTTGCAATCCTTCCGAAAATGTTTGATCGAAATTTTGAAATAGTCATCTTATTCAAAATAGTCAAAACTCAAATAACTATGCCTATGGGGATGACATACATACCCCCCCCCCCTCCCAAAGCTTTGGGGAGGCATGCTAAATACAATAAAATGCACTGTGTGCGTGCTGATTGTCAGAAGGACATATCATCAACATATAAAGAACAACGGAAGGTATTATTTTGAAAATTTTAGAGGACGTTGAGGGGGATATTGAAGAGGTATTGGATGATAACCAGTTCCCCTTGGCCTTTTTAAATGCTCCCTCCCCTTATCACTGATCAGAATTTTAAAAAAGCGATTTGGTTCAAAACAGTCAAAAAGTCTAGTAGCAATTCCTCCTGAGAGGCAATGCCCCCCCCCCCTCCCCCAGAGCCCCCAGGATAAGAATTGTAAATTATGCAATTTGCCCTTTTTTATGCGCAGGATTTATCATTAGGAAAAAGGAGGATTTTTTTATTTTAGTTGTGTTCGAAAAGGCTAAGGGTATTAAGGTGAACACTTTGAGGAATGGTGAGGAGCGTGTTAAACTAAACCTAAAGATGCTATGTGCATCCTGTTTATCAAATAAGGGTATCTACAATATCACTAGAACAGCTGAGGGTATTAAGTTTAAACTTCAGAGCATGTTGAGGAAGACGTTAAAAAGTGGTCAGAGGGCAGCCAGTCCCCCTCCCATTCCCTTTTTAGCTGCCTTTCCTCCAAAGGTATCTGATACAAATTTCGGAATTGCCATCTTTTTCAAAATAGTTGATAAAGTCTAATAACTATACCTCTGGGGATGACTTAACCACCACAGCCCCTGGGGCAAGTGTTGTAAGCTATATAAGTTGGTCATTGTTTATATACAAGGTTCACTATTGGGAAATGTTGCATTTTTGATCCTGGGTCTCCAAAAAGTCTAAGAATATTAAGGTTAACTTCTAGAAAGTGTCGAAGAGAATGGCAAACAAAATCAGCACGCTATATGCAGGAAGATTTTCGAGAGGACACGACAGTAATAAGTTGAAGCCTTAAAAGCATGTTGAAAAAGGAACGAAGGGCAGCCACCCTCCCCCTCTTTCCCTTGTAGATTATCTCCTTAACACTGATAATGATCTTAAAGAGCAATTTTATTGGAAATAGTCACAACCTCTAATAGCTAATTCTCTGGGGATGCCACGTCCCCGCAGCCCATGGGACAAGGAATGTAAATTCTGCAATTTGCCCTATTTTACATGCAGAATTTATCATTAGAAAAGGGGGAAATGTTTGATCCTGGATGTGTCCCCAAAATGGCTAAGGGTAGGCTATTGAGGCAAAATTTCGGGAAATATTGTGGGGTATATTGAGCTAAATCAAAAGAAACTATGTATATCCGAGGTATCAAAAAGGCCTATCTGCAATATTTTTGGAACAGATATGGGTAACTCGAAACTTTCAGGGCAATAACTACTACTGCTACTATTGAGGCTGCAAATGAGACTCTTTGTGACTGCAACTGTGACTACTTCCAACTGCGGCAACTTGCAAATGTGACTGCGACTGCTTGCAACTGCAACTACATCTATTTGAGACTGCTTTCAGGGACTTTGAGGGAGGTGTCAAACTTCGAAGCTTTAGTGTTGTCAAAAACAAATTTTGTTTTTGTCAACACTAAAGCTTCGGTGCCCCCGTTAGGTGCCCCCGTAGGCAACATCACTCTGATTATTGATACTTTGATGGAACTTGGATATTGAAAAAAAATATTTGATGTTGAAGTGGGGAATGTTGAAAAACTTGAAGCTTTGGCGATTACGAACGAACAGAAATTAATTAAAAAAAGCTTTCCGAAAATAGAAGTTTTTCAAAGTAAAGAGCCATATTGAACTTAAGACCAGTCGAAATAAAGTCCTATAATAATTCAAACTCAAAACGACTAGAAATTACTATGAAAGATTAAATGAAACCCAAAACGAGCAGGAATTAAATAAACAGTCATAGCAAACAAACATACAGGAGGTACTAATATAAATGAATAAATAGATCTTAAAACGAGCAAAACTTAAATTGAATGTTCAAACCAAACTTAAAACGGACAAAAATCACTACAAACAGGAGTTCAGTTAATGCCTCCTTCCCTAACTGTAAAAATCTAAAGCCTACTGCGTCATTTGTGCTCTACTGACAGTTTTCAAAGACTTGATAGCCAGAAAAAAACTTTTCCCTGTTTGGTCCTCCTACCCCCCCCCTCCCCCCCCCTGTTTGTAAAAAAAACTGGTTACAGTTTCACCTAGGTTCCATGTTAAGTTTGTTTATCAGACGATGAAATACCCTTTAACCTACTAAACTCTACATCTTAAGTCGTATCTATTACGAAATGACAGGCTAAGCCTATAACATGCAAGCAGTCCTTCCAATAATAAGCATTATGCATTTGCGGATAAAAGACAGTTCGACCATTGGGCTCCAGTAGTTCATCCGTCAAACAAAATTTGAAATGTACAGCTATATTCTACCCTGAATACAAGACAGAGGGGAGGGAAGGGGTCCCAACTGCTTGCTAGAGAAAAATAATGGCCTGAAAGAACACATGTAAAAGAAATAATATTCTGATCTCCCTACACATAAAACCCCTTTGCACCTATGCCAATATTCCTGGAGTGTACTCTAATGCAGGTTTATAAGCGGGAGAAGGTGCATTGGGCCTCGACAACCACCCTCGGTTCAAACCTAAAATGTCAGTCAATACTAAAACAAACTCGTTCATAGGACCTTGTGTATACTCTCATTTCATATGTAATCCATAATCTATTTTCGCAATAACTTACTTCTCTTATGTAGCGTTTATTTTTGGAGTTTTAGGTACTGCCATTTTATTGTTTAACACATCAATTATTCAATCATATTGAAAGTAGAGACAGATACGGAGGGATCGTTGTCAAAAGGTATTAGAAGCAGTTTTTGTCTCAAAAGGCTCTATCGATAATACGTCATTTTTTCAGTAAATAGTCACTTTTTTGCTTAACACAAGCCTGATGGTATTTAATTTTGTCTTAAATAGTTTCTTAGACCGCATCGTCTCTCTGTATCTGAAGTTCAAGAAGGAGAAGAATGGCAAAATATTTGATAACGATAGTGAATATAAGATTGAAAAATCTGGACATTTCGAATCTTCCTTTGGTACCATTTTCAACGGACACAAAGCCAAGAAAAAATTATATGTTTTACATCTTAGTTAAAGAAAAGGAAATGGAAACAGAGAGAGAGAGAGTGAGAAAAAAAAAAAATCAAGTCCAAATAAAAACGACAAACTCTCATAAGCAAATAAATATGCTTGCGCTTCACGAAAGTTCAAATGTTCATCCCAGTCGCCTATTTAAAAATATTCTTTACAGCACAGTATAAACATTAAACAGTAGCGAAAATTTCTATACTCTACATTAAAGATTTTTGGGACACATCAGTCACACACCTTTCTTCATCACTCCACCTTGGCGCACGCGCAATGACAAATTTTGTAATGCGTTACGATGGGATTATGAAAAATCTATTGCTCTGAAGCTATTGCTCTGACGTATTGGTAAATTTCCTTTCCGAGCGCTGTGATGTGTCCCATTTCTGAACCAAATTTTCGCTACTGTTTAATGTTTATACTGTGCTTGACAGTCACAATAAGACTCAGAATCAGATGAGGTTTTCAATAATAATAGTTGATCCAGGTAATCCAGAGTATTTTCTCAAAAAACATTTTTAGAGCTTCCCGTATAGGCGTCGAAAATCTATCAAATAAGACACTGTAAAGCAGTGGCTGAAACCAATTTTGTGCCATGCCCCACCTAGGTATGTATAAAATCCTGATGCCCCCCGCGATATTTAAATTTATATATTTAAATTTTGCTGCTCAACATTTTACGCGTAGTCACCTGAATGAAGCTAAAATTGCCATTAACTTGGTAAATTTTTTTTGAGTCGTCCTCTAGGCATATTTTGTACTGTCTTTTTGGATAATACACTAATTAATAATTACAACACCTTTTGTGCAACGCATGACGTCATTGCAATTCTATCATATATCTTATTTACTCTTTAATTGCATATGAATGTTTTTTTTTTTCAAAAATTACGGCTCTAAAGTATATTGTCATGCCCCATTTGTGGGGTCTGTGCCCCACGTTTGTAATCATGGCTGGAAAGGCTTGTGATCCGTGAAGATTTCCATTTGGAGATTTCGGCGAAAAAAGAGGAAAAAAAAATGCCAAGTTCGTTTGAAATACAGACTGGCTTTTCTTTTTCAGTGACTGGCAGATAAAAACAAAATCAGAAACGTTGCTATTTTCCCAACAGACCGATGGGTTCTAGGAAATGTACATTTACGGTTACGGACTTGCAGAAGATTGGGGCTTTTCGTTTGCTGATTTTTTTTTTTTTTTAATTTGATTAATATCATGTCTTTGACCGAACAAAGTGAGCAAGTTCAAGATATCAAGGGCCCATTTGTAATTGCTGTATCGGGGTCCCAGTACTATTTATTAGCAGGTTTTGAACATATGCAAATAAAAAAAAATTAAACATCTATAAATATTAGCAAAGGTGCAAGTATTAATCCTTCAGAATCCCGTTAGGTTAACTCAACTTTCTTTATTTTTTTTAATATTTTAGTGTCAGAACACTAACTTAACTATTCGCTTTTTATATTAAAGGGGGTATTCTTGAAAATAAAGATAAATAAAAGTTCAAATAGGGATAAAATCCTTTTAATAGACAGTGATGATGATAACAGTGATAGAAATTCACAAAAATACCAGATATTTCGGTCACATATACAGTGACCGTTTAGTTTTACTACTGATGACGGTCACTGTATATCTGACCGAAATATCTGGTATTTTTGTGAATTTCTATCACTGTTATCATCATCACTGTCTATTAAAAGGATTTTATCCCTATTTGAACTTTTATTTATCGTCATGGAAAGGCAGTGTGGTCTCCGAAATTATCTACGTTAAAATAAAGACTAATGTCTCCAAATGAAAAAAAAAACATTTTGGGCTGTCGAAGTTCTAAATCTAAAATATTTTCAATTCACATGGACGCTCGAAATATCTGTATTTTCAACCTTTTAATTTAACCTCTTAATAAAACAACTTGTCCATTTTTTATTTATTTTATCAATTTATTCTTGTATCTTAGAGAACTATAATTGGTGGTGTGAACCGAATCGTATATTTGCGTAACTTTAAGAATGATTTACAGTTTTTGGGCGTAAAATCTGTTAGCTAAAGTTTTGCAAAGAAAAACCTTCAAATACAACTTTGTTTATTAACGAAGCTGGTGAGTGAGAATAGGACATATTTACAATGCGGTGAAACCCAATTTACATTAGAGCATAAAAATCGTGGATGTTCACAATCAAAGTTTCTTTTGTGCGTGTGGATATTTTAAGTGTTTTTTTCACAGGGGGGGGGGGATAAAAAGGATTTTTAGTCCACTGCTTTCCAAATTTTCCGTAATGGGTTTGTTCGTACTAATTTTATATGAAGAGAGAGAGAAGAATGTCTTCTTCCCATATTTCCCTCACATCTTTTGTGCTAGCATGATATGAATATTAACATATTGACAATCATAGGCTACTATGTTGTCGCTTGAAATTTTTGACATGATCATTTAGAGACTGTCCAACGGGGTATAATTGTATATAAATCGATTTTCCTTCTATTGCTCGATGTTTTGTTATATTAGTAGATGACCTGCTCATCTGTCATTTTAGATAACTCTTGAAGAATCGATTCGTTACCGTCCTGGTGATGAAATTGAAAAATGGTTAAACGACCTTCTATGTTTGGATGCCACTTTGGCGCCTCCTATTACGTCTGGCTGCCCACCACCAACAGAATGTGATTTATATTACGTCAATAGAGACACGCTATTTTGCTATCATAAAGCTACTGAAGCGTTTTTGCATAAAGTTATGGCTCTCTTTGTTTCGTCCCATTATAAGGTTTGTCACTTTTTCTATTATTGCTATGCTTATATTTAATTATATTGACTCAAATACTCGAGCGAAAACGGGCTGAATTCTGTACGAATGTTTGCCAAAATCCATTGTAACTTGCACGAAACCATATGACTTTCTATTTTTATTATTCAGCAACTATTTGTTCAGGGATAATGTATGAGATTTGACCTAGATTTTATTTCGTAATCAATCAAGAATGCCTCAAAAGCTGTGTCGATTAAATAGAAAGATAGATATAAAGATTAGTGTGTTTCAAAAGCCCAAGGGCCATATACACAACAAAAAAAAATCATACAAATCAGGGAGATCCCTAACAAACTACAAAACGGAAAATACCAATCTGTAAACCAAATAACTTAATCATTAAATTTTTTTTCTTTTTAAAGCTTTATCTACTAATACGCCCACTCGAGTTATTGTGGCTGGGTAAATATTTTTCCTTTAAATCAAAGAGCACTGGGTATTTCCGGAGAAAAGGGTCCAAATCTCTATCCTCTTCTTTCATCCTCTTCTTAAAAAATATATTCTGTTTGATTTTTAGTTAAAAAATCCCTGATTCTTTTTTTAATATTTTCCAAGGTCAAAACAGTTTTATTCTTAACCAAGTTGTGTAACTGGCCCAACTGTGCGATACAGAACTTGAGCTCAGCTGCCATTTTCAGAGACGTACACTCGAGCTCGACTTTGAATTTGCATCATAGGCTAGTAGATTTAAGTGACATAGTCAAACATGCTAGTTTCAGGTTGTAATGTCGTTTTGTCGTAATTTTAAATTTTCACATTCAGTATCTATTTTGATGGTTGTTTTATCCGTGACCTATTTAAATACTCAGGTTTTATATGCGAGTCCTTTGCCAGACGGAGATATCCATGCATCTATAAACTCCGCGTGTTTGTTGCTGCGTTCTGTTTTAATCCAATTTGGTTCCCAACATACTTAGAAATTAATTTTTTTTTTTTGTTCAAAATGATTTTGAACAAAATCCTTTCCTCTCCCAGAATTAGTCGGGAGAAGGAGCTTATAATTTTTGAATGCCAAAAGAAAACCCCCCTTTTACATACAACCAATCGTTAGAAGCAGTAGAACAAAATTCTAAAAGCGTTTTTCTATTTTTCTGTTCCCCTGTAAAATTTCTGTAGTGTAACATGACGCCTTTTGAATAAATGTATCTGAATTGTAGACAGCAATTTACTTTCCTATCCCAGAAATAGTCGGAAAATGGAGCTTATAATTTGAAAATCTCTTTACCACGTCTTGAATTCCAAAAGAAGACCTCCCTTTTACATACAACCAATCGTTAATAACAGTAGAATACAATTCTAAACACGTGAAAACAAAAACTGGTCATTTCTAACAATAAACATAAAAAAAAGTGTGAGGAAGGAGTTTTTATCTTCACTGTCCGATGCAAGTGAGAATTTCCAGAGTTATAGATATCTTCAAATTTCTCTCCTTTAGTACACGCCTTTATAGAAATCCTGTCCCAGGTGTCTTGTAACTAGTTTCTGAAGCGCTAAGAGGAAAAAGCTAAAGTTCTTTGTTATGCGTTAGAAGTGTGTTTATGCTAGAATTTCTAGACTAAAAAAGAGTGAGTGTGTTGAGCTGCCTTAAGAGGGATAGTAAAGACAAACTCATGTCAATTTTATGTTATTCTTCTTTATGATAAATTTTAACTTAGACTTTTTAAATATGAACCAAGTTTTGGGATGTTTTTTTCTAAGCTTTCTCTGCTAAGCTAATATTTTTACTGTGTTTTGTGCCGGTCAGATATTCAGGCTCTTTTTCTAATGAAATTAGACACTTGAAAGTAAAGAGATAAAAGGAACGAATAAAATAAAGCACAAAGAAGATTAGGCAGAAGATTGTGTGAGAATTAGTCTAGTAACAGTGGATATGTTTCTAAGATAGTTTCTATATGGAGATTAAAAAGAAAACCCACCGCCCCTGTCCACCTGAGTTTAGGTTTCCTGTCCATTAGAAGTGTATTTCTTCGACACACAAGGAATGTGTTTAGAAAGCTCAAAATCTGCCCAAAACTCTCACTGAAAAAGAGGCAAAAAATTTGGAGGATCGGTAGCAATAAGTCAAGCTTATTTATTTATTTTGCAGTACATTTACCTTTATCTAGCGATGACAGGGAGCCTCTCTAAACGTTTTCCAGATAATCTGACAAATGTGAACAGTTTTTTATTTTGAATTAGAGAAACATTAAATGATCATAAATACAATTTATTGCGTGTTACTAATTGTTAAATTTTCTAATTTTAGTTTTGGTTTAAACTGGGCTGAATCAAATGTTTACAACATTTTTTTTTTCTGACTCAAAACTAAATTCACAACTGAAAAAGCTCAAAATAATATTTATTTCATTGCATTCTATTGTTTTTATTCTCTTTTTCACAAGAATACACCAAACGATCTCCAAATGTTGTCAGATGCACCGGCTCACCACCTGTTTGTTCTGCTGGGACCAATGAATCCTGATTCCAGTAAATTACCAGATGTTCTTTGTGCCATTCAGGTAAACAAAATTATCCTCTTTTTTTTTTTTTAACTTTGTTTGCCAATGGCTTGCTATTAGAAGTTGCAGAACTTACCTAACCCAACTGCTAAGATGTTATGACTATGAAAAAGAAAATGGGCTTTAAACTCATCACATAACTATGTGGTCAGTTTCCTGGCTTTTTGCGGCTATTGTCGAGGCGTCTGTCTCCTCTGATCAGAGAAGTAAGGATTTTGGGGAGAATATCGTCAGGGTTCTCTATTATTTGATGAAAGGAATAGTTACTTGATTTCTTGTTTGAGTTATTGGCATGGAAAAGATTTCTAGTGTTTTTTTTTCATTCATGTCTGAGAACTTTGATCAGAATGGAAAAAGCCAATAATAAAAAGGAAACTCCTTAGACTAGAAGAATAAGATCTTAGAATTTTGTTTTGTTGAAACTTGCTTAGAGTTAACTCAATATTTGGACTCAGTGGATTTCCCCTAAGTATTTCTTAGGGTTCCTCCTAGACGTTAAATTACTTTTTTAATTACTCCTGATTTGTCATTTGTTTTACTTGTACTCTAAATTGTCCTGAATTAAAAAATGACCCTTTTCAAAATGGTGCTATAAGTATACTTGCAATAATATGGCTATTTTATAACCGATACCGTAACAATGTTTAAAAACAAAAGAATACGTCGACTCTCCAAAAATTTCAGGTCGGATTCAAATAGATCAAATACCTTCAATTAAAATGTAAGTTTTCAAAAATTAAAATTAAGTTTTTTTTATTTATCCAGTTATTCTGGATAACGCTTCAAAATTAGTGGTACTAGTAGTTTTTAATTCTTATTAAAATCATTAAAATTATGTTTGGATGCCAAAGTTTCCTCTGTTATTCGTTTTCCGTACTCTGCAATAAACAATAGCTTTATAACTTTATGATTTTATATTTTGATCGCTGTTGTTATTATTATTACTATTGTTATTATTTTTTTATAGAATTGATTATGTCGTAATAATTATTATTAATATTTTAAATATTGTTGTTAACAAGCATAATAATAATAATACTATTACTGTTATTAAATAACGCGTGTTTTTTCACGACAATATTTATTATTGCTTAAGTATAATTCAGTTATAATTAATCCTCTATAAATTGTTTTGTTTATAATAGTTTCTTAAGCTGTTATCTGTAACTTGGTTTATCTAGCTCTGATTGGCCTTATTATGTTTATTGAAAGTTTAATATTTTTTGCCAGTGATTTAACAATTTTGCACTGCTTTTTCTGCAGGTATGTTTAGAAGGTGAAATTTCAAAAGCATCAATTATTGAAGGTCTTTCTCGCGGGAAAAGGGCATCTGGTGATTTAATACCTTGGACAATTGCTCAGCAATATCAAGATAAAGATTTTCCTTCTCTTTCTGGAGCACGAGTAGTGAGGATAGCTACCCATCCTGACTATCAAGGGGTAACTGAAATTTTCTTTACTTTCTTTTATTGTGATTTATTCCAGTTTACTTTTATCTCTACTAATGTATTTTCTCTCTTACCAACGTACTCACTATTTTCTTCCGTTTATTATTTTGCGAGTTTTGAAGTATGAGAATTGGAGAAAAAAGGCAGCTAGCGCTGTAATTGTTTCGTGATAAAATTTGATTTCTTTTTCTTCTAAGTTTCTTCAAAGAAATTCTTTTTCATAAAATAAGGCAACGGAATAGTAAAATGCACTGAATTTCGAAACAGCACTTGACTAAGCTTCGTAAATTTTATAAGAAACCTTATTTTATCTCTATCTCTTTGAGATATTAATGCGATCTGTTTTGGGATTACGGCGTTTGGAATCTAGACACTATTCGTTCATATAGCTCTCGGTCTTTATTTCTCAAATTTCAGAGGGGGAGGGGGGTACCAGATGATTTTTCTGGTGAGAAGGAATGTCTTGAGCTTCAAAAATTGCCTTTCAGTCGTTTCATTGTCTGTAAGGTGATCCCTTGGACATTCTTGACAGAGAATTTTCCTCCTATCTTTTTGCAGACATGTGGGTAACGTCTTAATTGACCAAGTATTGAATAAAGCTCACAAGATTAAGAATTGGAACTCTAGTGTACCTTAAACTACCTTTTAAATGGATAAAAAACTATGTAATTTAAATGATTTGTGATACCAATTTTACCATTTATGAGTATCCTATCAATTCTTATGACATAAAAAAAAATCTGTCTTTAAGGGTTACTAAGCCATTCCCCACTGACAATAAATCTAAATATTTGAGAAATAATAAATGTCTTTAGCAGGTTCCATTGGGGAAACCTCACAATATCCCTCCATCGTATAATTTTGGATGAATTTATTAAGTGTGACGAAATAACAAGACATGTCCAGGAGAGTGATTATAAATTTATAGATTGAAGTAAGTACCACCATCCCCCCCCCCTCCACACATACTCTTCTTTTGTCTGAATTTAATATCGGTACACTGCCAACTTCAGCAAATGGCTCTCCATTAATAGTGTGGTTTATTAAATTTGTAAATAGAAGTCCAAAATTAATTTCCAATATTCTAGCTTGGTTATGGAGCTCGGGCTTTATCTTTGTTACGTTACTATTATGAAGGCAAAATAGTGGATCTTGTTGAAGAAAAAGAAGAAATAATTAGTGAAGTTGAACCAATCCCTGATGATGAAGTTGGTCTTTTAACAGAAAAAATTGGCAAGTTTTTCTCTTCTTTTTTTTTATTTCACTTACTTCTGTAATGGCGTGATTTTAAGGTTTAGGTTCCACTAAGAAGAGCATTAGGAAAATTGCTGTAATAGTTGTAATAAAACAAATAATCATAAATATCCCATTCATTTCGAAATATTTGTAAGCCTGTATAAGCAAAATTTTAACTTGTTGTTTAAAGTTGTTGAGTAATTGAATGTAACATAATCATTTTCATTATTGATGTTATAAAATTGGAATGAAATACTGTTCTAATGCTTATTTTCTTGCTCTGAAATTTCAAGTCCTTGCTTGGTTCAAATTATGCTAATGTTTAAATAGCGACGAAGACCACACTGCCTTTCCATCATAAACAATAAGTAGAACAACAGGGAAATTTTTATACAAGACAGTGGAACGCAACTTTAAATGAATATTTCGACCCTATATCCAAGGGCCGTCCTCAGCAAAACAAACGAAGAGAATAAAAAACAATATAAAAGAAACATACATTAAAATTCAATGATTAAAACTGGAAGGTTTTTAAAAAAATGTTTTAAAACAGCCCTAATATCGTTACTTCAAGGAAGTTCAACCAGGACTGGTACACCAAGCGAAGTGGACAGGGAACAATTCATTCAAATGGAATAAAAATACTTATAGACAAGCTTTCAATGCTAATCTCGCCTTCTTGGCAGCCAGCCTAGATGGTCTATTCGTAACAGGTTGAGTGGAGTTATTTACTGCTTTTTTAATATAATTAGTTAAATCATTTTTAATTAAGTTTGTGTATGGGATATTAAGCGAATATTCCCCCAAATCTCTATTTAAAGAAATATTACTATTTATTTTAATTTTAATTTCAATTGCCTCTCGAACAACTTGTTTTATGCCCAAATCATTGCTAATAAGGCAAGTCTCTTCAAAAAGCATTTTATGACTGGGGTTATCATATATGTGACTGCTTAAAGCAGAATCAAAGGAAATATTTGTACTATTAGAATTTAAAGCTTTAGTTATGTCATCTTTGTGTTGTTTTAGGCGTTTTTCTACATTTTGATGGGTTCTACCAACATAAAAATGGCCAAAGTCACATGGTATTTGATAAACCCCTCTTTGGCGAGTAACTGGGGTTATACCTTTACCACAATTTAAGAAATTCATGATTTTAAAATTATTTGTAAATACGACATAAAAATTATTTTGTGTGCAAACTTTTTTTAAACTTGTAGTGACTTTTTTAATATATGGAAGGTAAATTTTGTTTGAGGGCTTGACGGGAACTTCACATTGCAAAAGACCTTTAATTTTACGGGAGTGTCTTGCCAATCTTGGGTTAATTGTATTGTTTATAAAGACAATAGGATAACCGTTTCTAAAAAGTATGTCTCTAATAAAATTTATTTCATCTGTGATGTAAGATTAAGAGCAAATGTTTAGGGCACGGTCAACAAGAGATGTAACAACACCTCTTTTAACTTGTGGGGGTTGATTGGATTTAAAATGTAGATATCTGTTATTTTGTTTGGGTTTTCTGTAAACTGTAAAATCCAGTTTATCAATGTCACGAATAATTAAAACATCCAGAAACGGTAATTTATTTGCATTTTCAATTTCTAAGGTAAATTGTAAATTTTGGTCACATGTATAAAGGTGACCTAGAAAGGCACTGTGTTTACTTCCTCCCTAATTCCAGGGTGATATGACATTATCCATACAACGCCTAAACTAGACATGTTTAAAAAAGTATGACATTTAGGTCCAATTTTAAGAAGATTCTACATAAATGTTCGCTAATAGCACGAATGGCGGTGCTCTCAGAAGGAGACAATTTTCTTTTTGTTAAAAAGAATTACGGAACTGAAAATACATTGAATACTTATTACAAATTTTGACTAGGGACATTAAAACCTCACAATCTATTCCTGTTGTTGAATCTTCAATTAAATGGTAGTTTTCTTCTATTTCATTTTTAATAACTGCTCAGATATTGCTACATCAATATTTGCGTACATAGAAACTATGTCAAAACTACTTACTATTGTATTTTCTAAAATGCTTGCACTTCTAAGTTTTTCTACTAAATCTACCGAATTACATATGTACGATTTTTGGGAATAAAGTAACGGTTTGAAGGCTGTACAAACCACTTTCCAATATTGGAAGCAGGGGCTTTCGTACATGCTACAATTCGCCTTAAGGGAGTACCTTGCTTGTGTAATTTTGGTAAACCGTAAAACTTTGGGCAAAAGCTACCTCGGGGGAGAAATTTATTATACAATTGTGGGGTGATTTTGCCATTTTGTTTTAGATTCCTTAATGCGGTTATAATTTTATTCGCAAACTTATCAGTATGGTCGTGAATCATGGAAATATATGTATTTGTGTCATTTAAGTGTGAATAAATTTTATTGTCGTAGTCTAAGGTATCCATGACTACAAGGGAATTTCCCTTGTCTGCTTTAGTTATTATAATTGAAGGGTCTTTGCGAAGATTAGACAAAATTAGAACTCGTGGAGGGAGATATCACCAATGACGAAGAGAATGGATCACGGGCCCAGATTCTACCTCCAATAAGAATTTTGTTGTTATAGTCTTTTTATTACTAGGGAAGGGGACATAAACTAGGCCTAAACTGGTACTAAAGTAATTGAATGGCAGTAAAGAAATCGAACAATCAAGAAAATATCTTGTGAAGGAAAAAATAAAATGAGAAACTTTCAAGTAAGTAAATGACAAAATCTCTTTGTGCCGTTTTGTCGAAATTGACCGCTTATTTGTCGATTGACACCAGCTTGGTATAGCGTGGAGAATGATATAAAATACTCTGATTGGTTAGACATATTGGCGAAAGATACTTCGTTCGAATCGAAGGGACCATGGCTTTCTCTTAGTTTTGTCAAGAGATAAAACCTTTTTCCCCAGAGCTCACGTTGTTAAGTTACCTTAGTGTTTAAGCATGCCAATCAGCTTCTTTTAATGACCCTTTACGCCAGGGAGTATCTTTAGTAATGCATTCTGGTTCTGACAATATGCAGTTAAGCAAACAATAGCTATCATAAAGAAAAAACGAACTGAGGTATTATAGTAACAAAATATCACCTCTGCCATACTTTCACATTAGAAAGCATAAGAATAATTCCCCTAAAACAGATGTGAAGGAAGCTTCAGAAATTATCAGCCTCAAAAACATAAATGTATCAGACACATTTGTCAAGGACATTCTCCTTGTACCGTATTTTCGATATTTGAAATTTATTTCTCTGTTGTTCCGGCTTCCTATTGAATGTGTTTCAATTGAGCGCTTAGTGCATATAAACGTCCACTTAAAAGAAAATCTGCCTTGCTATCGGGAGAAGGAGTGGTCAGAGGGTTGTACTATATTAGCAGTGTTCCAACGCACGGGTAGGATGATAGTTGCCTTGATGGAAGATACATGCTTCCAGAGGTCATAGAAAGAGATCTTCCCTGATATATAGTAATTTTGAAGGAACTGTTTTGTGGTATTTCTTGATGAACTTTTGAGATTTTTACTGAGGTGTTCAATACCTGTGTAAATAAAGTCACCCTCCCCCTCCTGCCTGCTTGTACTTGAAACCAAAAACGGTGGTTAATTGGGTTGATTATCCTGATTCAAAATTATCCCACAATACTCAAGTCACAATAATTTGCATTAAAACAAAAAGTGAAATCAATATAGTAAAGTACCAAAAAAACAACAATATATCATCTTGGAGTTGAATTGCCTCAGAAATATGGCCTGAGTATTACGGAACAAGTCTACTACACAACTCTGTACCTTTTCCGTAACAGCGTGTATACTTGTCATCCGTGTCAGCTACATAATACAATTTTTTTGAAAGTAGGCGAGATGAGGCTTGTTTTGTAATCCTATTTTTGAAATAAGAACGTGCTTGAAAAAAGAAAAGAATTCAGAAACTGCACTCATTCTTGATAAAAAAAATCCGATTTTTTTAAATTATCTGATAATCAAAATCTCGCCCCATAGTCTAAATCTGACATTTTGAAAGCCCTTGTAAATAATGAGAGATCTTGCTTGGTTATGTTATATGTGTTCATGTTGTAGTACCATGTTGGAGCTCACTCATAAATATTTCTTCTGATCATTATGAATTCCACAGGACCCCGGAAGAATTTACCGCCATTATTAATGAAACTTGAGGAGAGACCAGCAGAGAAACTTGACTACCTTGGTGTTTCATACGGTTTAACAGCTCCTTTACTCAAATTCTGGAAACGAGCTGGATATATTCCTGTTTATCTAAGGTAAGTAAACAGTCTTCAACGAGCCAATTCAGTAATTTTGAAAAGTTTGTTAAGCTAAGACGAGTTTTTATCATCGATTAAGAATTTCCAAAAATAATCTTAAATTTAAAAATGCATGAAATGGACTTTTTTCAAAATTAATGTTTCTCTTTTTCCCCTTGAGAGGACGTGTTGTAAGGCACAGATACTATTCCATGTTACTCGTCATATAATGATTGTAACCCTATAAAAAACTTCTAAGCAGTAACCTTGTTTTAATATCAGTCAAAAATCTCTTTTTGACTCTAATTCTAGAATTACTTGTGAATTGCAAGTTTGACATTTGGCGTAGTTTTCAGGAACGACAAAGTGTATTTTAGGTATTCTACAATAAGCGTCAAAAGAAAGCAAAAAGATTATGGTTATGGTTAACTTTTTCTCGAAAAGGATGAACAGCACGAGTTGGCTATCCAGCAGATATTAGCAACTAAAGAGTAAAGTTAAAATTTGAGTCTTGGAGAAACTACCCCTACCTTGTACCCTGATCCGCTGTTTAGTATATTTCTGTAGAGTTTCTGCCTTATTATGAACATGAAAAAAAAAATTGCACTTACTTCTCCTTATCTTTTTTTATTCTTTTGTTTAAGCAAAAAGATTAATATATACAGCCTATAGAAAACGAACGGTTACTATAGACCGTTCATTCAATAAAATTAACAGCTACACACTATTGCATAATTAAAAAAAAAAACTTCTCAGGAAAATTCATCAGGTAAATATGGATGGGGGGGGGGGGTAATCCCAGACTTTCTTCGTGTGAAGGAACATATTCACGCCAAGTGTGCAGCATAGGTTCTGAGGGAGGGGGGGGGGGTCAACGCTTCGAAAATGGATGCTCTAACACAAGAGCAATCTGATAAATTCTAAGTTTTGCATCGCACTGTTTCGGGAATGAAATGTTTTGTTTATCCGCATTCGCCTTAAATGATTAATCCTTTAGTTCAAATTATTTTGAAAAGCAATAGAAAAATAAAACACTTGCAGCTACCAGCTAACTGTATTTGTCGCACTCTGAAGTGTGTTCAAGAAAACGCAGGCAAACTTTATCGTGAAAAACGGAACTTGTTCGTATCAAATTGGAGCGCTAAACGTTTGGTTTCAGTTGGAAAAAAAAAAGCAAAAACAATTTGTTCTTCTAAATGAATCACTTAATGAAACGATCCAATTTCTAGCCACTTTTTTCTTGATAGAAGATACTTGAAACTCTTTATTAAAAGAATTTACTTAAACCTTGGGGGGACCTATTTCTATTGAGCTATCATGCCTTGGCGAAACTTATCCTTAGTCAGAAAAATCTTTTATCGGGCTCTTGAACGGTTATTATCCTTTATCAGGCTCTTGAACGGGTATTATCCTTTATCAGGCTCTTGAATGGGTATTATCCATTATCAGGCTCTTGAACGGGTATTATCCTTTATCAGGTTCTTGAACGGGTATTATCCTTTATCAGGCTCTTGAACGGGTATTATCCTTTATCAGGTTCTTGAACGGGTATTATCCTTTATCAGGCCCTTGAACGGGTATTACCCTTTATCAGGCTCTTGAACGGGTATTATCCTTTACGAGGCTCTTGAACGGGTATTTATTGCTGTAAGTTGGTTGAATGATCGAGAAGGTTCTGTTCTCAAGATTGAGACATTTTTCATAAAGATTATATTAATTTTTGCAGTTTTAAGTGAAGAAATTTAGTGTTAAAATATACTTAGATTACCGTGCCTAATTGAGTCGTAGTAGTCGTATATTGTCGTATATTGAACAATTATAAAAACAACATCTCGTTTGCAACTAAAAGACGCGGAAGGTTTTGGCACCTTCATTGGAAATTTGTTTAAATTTTGGGCCAAGATTAAAGAAGGAAATTTGCATCAAGACTTTGAATGAACTTTCTCAGTGAACTCTCTCTGAAAATAATTCAGTGAATTATCTGGAATTTCATTATTTTGTGAATGACCCGAAAAGTTTTTCTTTTGTGTATAAAAATGCTAGTTTCAATTGTATTATTTTAGTAAAACCACTAATGACGGTCGCTGTATACGTGATCGGAATATCTAGACTTTTGTACCTGTTTTTACACTGTCTAAATAAATGGATTTATCCCCATTTGAAAAAAAAATCATTCGTGAGTCGTATTAGGGATTTTAAAATAATATGCTGTTTATCAGCTGGTTTGACGGATGTATCAATCCGCTCTCCCTTCCCTTAAAAATATTCTTGCTTGATTGCCTGTATTGAAATCCGTTAATACTACTTAAGTTGAATGGAAATAAAGTTTGAAGTTCAAGTTAATCTCAGTGTTGCCCAAACTCGCAATATATTTGCTCATAGCATTGAAATGTGTAGTGGAAAGAATATCCTTGTAACAACACCACTCCTCCGGGGCAAAGTAAAAATTATTTATTTAGTCAGAATCTTACCTTAAAGTACTAGGTTCACATTATCCGGATGGGATTGTGGGCTATTTGGATTAGGGTTCATCGTGTGATCATAACATTTAATTTCCGACTGCGAGTACTGTGTAGAACTATTTCTAGTTTGTTGGAATAGAGTCCCCCTTTCCCTAGCAGCGTCTCGAGGGTGATGCTGTTTCCGTCGTCTTCTAACAGAATGCATCACCTACAATTATACCCTTATTGTTTGCACTTATCCTTCATTCACTAAACTATTTGTCTTACATAATATTTCATATAGTCGCTGGAAAGATCGCATTATTTAACCTTTTGATGTTAATTTCCAGACAAACGGCTAACGAGCTAACTGGTGAACATTCATGTATTATGCTGTCAACATTGCATACAAATGAACTTGCTGGTGATTGGCTAATTTCATTCTGGAAAGATTTCAAGAGAAGGATTGTCCATTTAATGGGTTATCAGTTTAAAGAGTTTAATCCAGCTTTGGGACTTTCACTTCTTATAAATAAAGCTGTGACAGAGCAACCAACAGGTACTTCACTTTGTTTTTTTAACTAAGATATTAGGGATGTTTCAATTTCCCGACATATCGAAAGGGATCCCTTAAAATCCCAGTGTTCATTTCCACAAAATTGTGTTGAATGCAATACATATTTTACGCTAATGTGTACAGCACTAAAATAAAATGCACATTTTTGGAAGGGAATCTGAAAAATATATCTTAATCTTTGTAAAGTTATGATCATATGATGATAGGAATTGTTATGTAATAATTCTGATGTGATTTTGGATATGGATTAGTCCATTCTTGATTTCACCATCAGAGAGATACATTTTGAAATGTTAAACGTAAGAAGCTAAAATTTGCTCATCTTTTTCTGTCAAAACTGTTACGTTTTGTTTCATCTTATAGTAAGGTTGTCGCAAGGTCTTAGATAGGGCTAATAAGCATTACAAAATTCTATGTGAAGGAAAACACGGGAAAGCCAAAATGGAATATGTGGGGTTTTCAAAACTCATATGTTTCTAATTAGAACTCCAAAAAAAGCACAAAGAAAGAATAAGACGAGAAAAAAGAAAGGAATTGCACAAATATGTAAAAGCATTTTACCACAGAGTGAACTGGCATGAGTAAAGCAGTGTGTTAAGTTTTTATGTTTGAATTTATATTTTCAAGTAGTAATAGCTGATTCAGCTATTATTACTATTGTGCTGTTGCACATTTCAACTACCATAGAAAAAAATATGTCAGTCAGTTTTCCTTTTTTTTTCTGGATAAATTTTGTAATGATGTTGCCGTGTCACGATATAATGGCTAAATTTAAACAATAAATTTCCATCAAGTCATTACCACCTCCCTTAATCGTTTGTTACACATTCATCAAATCACTACGTCATATTTGAAAGCGAAGAGAAGTGATTTGGAGCTTAGAAATCCGCTTCAAATTGTAATGGTTTAGATTGTGAGTAATTATCTTAGTAGCCTGTCTCTGTATCTTCACAAATTAAGGAAATGGTTGAACACTTAAATTCACCTAAGTTTAGTATTAAAGGGAGTCAAATTGAGAGTTATGATTGAGCAAGGGATTCAAGCTGAGCAAAGGATTGAATAAGCATAATATAACTATGATCATTAAACTTACTGAAACTTTCCAAAGTTAAAAGGCAAGAATTGGAATTCTTCGTATCTTCACGAAAACTTGTATCACATATTATTGCGTTCTATGAAACGTTCTTATCTTATGTTATTATAGTTTAAATGTTTGTCAATTTTAAGACATATTAATAATAACATGGCCTGTCCTTGGCCATTCTGTGGATATTCTGCTGGTTTGGGCTTTTTTCTCTTTGTATTAGGTGCGCCACGCCCTCGTTCAAGTTCGTTGGTGTTTCAATGTAAATAAAGAAAGTGGCTCTTTGATTTTTTTATTTTCTTTTTCCATCGAAAACATCTTATATTGTGCATTATATTTATCTTTTTTTTTTTGTTCAAATGGAAGAGACCACTCTCTAACACCATAGGGTATATGGTATAACTTTTGCAGTATTCCAAACAAAGTCACTCATTTGAATATCTATATGTTAGGAATGACAAGCGGTATTTGCGAATGGTTTCTGTTCCGATACAGACTCTGTGTCCCAAAAGATACTTTTCTGATAAAACAAAGACCAAAAATACATTTTTGTTCATTAGTAGTCAGAAATCTGTTTCTCTAGTTTATAGTTGTTGTTGCCAGAATACCGGTTGACGGCTGCTGATAGTCCTCATCGACCGCTTTAACTTGGTTTCTTCATATTGCAGAAAAAAAAAACACGAAAATGTTTAATAATTATAGGACACTATTGTCTGATCTTGGTTTTGGAACTTTGAATTTCCACTTAAATGATTTTTCTAAAATTTTCCAAATTTGAAATATTCCATATTTCCAAATGAAACACTTGTTAATTCTTTAGATTACGTGATCACAAATGCTGATTGGTCTTATAAAATATATTAAGTTCATTACTTAAAGCATTTTTTGAATCATTTAAATGTTATACGTTTGTTTCAAGGTTGTCGTTTACCGTGGAATTGCCAACTCGAAAAAACTTCTATTTTTGTGCACGAAGCTGCGCTACAAGAGCCACACTCAAGACTACTTTTTATGGATCTCCGTGTCACCATAGTTTAGGTCTTGATTACCTATGTGACTGTCGGGAATGATCCCATGTGGCTACGGAATGTCTATTAAACTTGTGGATGTGAAGACACGTCTTGACCACAAAAGAAGCTCGGATGGAAGCTCTAGACCTAGAAGCTATAATGGCTCTTGGTTTTGGAACTAAGAGATGCATAAACAATAAGATGGAAATCGAACTCCTAAAAACGCGACAAAACCGTGACTGGCAATTGCTGAAAAATATAACTAACCGACACATTTACCATCGGAGAGTCATCCACAATCTAACGATTGTAGATGGCAATTTTTTTTAGCCCCTATCTAACAGAGGTTAGTTCAACCACAAACGCAAAAAAATAATTGTGACTGTTTGCCAGGCTTTGTTGTTAATACCTACCAGTCCCTTATGTCCAGTAATAAGGATGATTGCAAGATATTTGAAAACCCTATCCCTCCCCTCCTATCAGAGGTCAGAAGTGGAGTAGACTCTACGAATAAAACATGAGCCTTGGTTCTTATTGGATCCTAAACGTTCCTTTTTGGCAGATGAGTGATGACTAGATTTTAGGGACCTCCTTCTCCTTCCCATGAATGTTAATCGATACCAAACTCCAGAAAGGCGTAACTAGGAAATGGACTATTACTTTTGACTAAGCTTGGCTGAGACCCGACAACCTCTTAAGCTTAAGCTAAGACCCTTCTCACTTACTGAGGCTGGATCGCTTTTGAACCTAAGAAGGGAAATAGCTTTTACCTCTCAAGTTTTATTTGAGTTCCAGCAATGACTTCTGGTAGATGATCTGATCATAAGAATTTAGCGGCCCATGTCCCCATACAGAACCCAAATCAGATTGGCCTCTACAGGCAATATGTGGAAATTCTTTTTTCACTAAATGTTTTGGGCCGGTTCAAATCTAAAGAGTCTGGCAGATGTCCTGATTACAAGTATCTATGCCCCCCTTCTCTGTGGGTTAGGCATAGGTTTAGACCTTGAAGTGTCACAAATAAGATACGGGCTTGCATTTGCTCCAAATCTGATTCAATATCTTTTTCTGATGGATATAACGACACGAATTTAGGGACACCCTATCCCCTTCTGACTTTTAATTGGCATGAACTCATAGGAAAGACAGCTAGTACCCTGACTTTTACTTCTCAATAAGTTTGACAATAAGATGTAACAAACCCTTTTGGTAGAAGTTATGATTACGAGAATTTAGCCCCTTCCTTTCCTACTGAAACTGTATTGCGAAAAATTAATGGACAAAAACGGGGTTAATTTAAATAAAGCAGTGAAAAAAAAGAAATGGAAAACAAAATAACAAAATATTACTAATAAAAAAAATCCGAATATTTCGGCTCCACGTTAGGGAGCCTTTCTCAACAGAAAAAAAAACTTTAAGGAGGAGAAATAATTTTCATAAAAATAAAACTATCTAAATAAACGACAACTAAAGACACGGGGAAAAAACACAACTAAAAACCTAACAAATAAATACTACTCAAATTCTAAAATACATCCATAACTGCTGTTAGTCACTAAACAAGACAAACACTGTGAATGTCTATAGTGCACAAAAGGTAACTCTCCTCTTTACAATCAGTGGATAAACGGGATCCATCTAAAATGAAGACTGTATTTATTTGAAGAAAAGGTCATAAAACCCCAGTCACAACCCCTGATTAAATTTACCAGGTTAATAACATTTATGATATATATGGCAGCAAGTCTAAGAAATTTTTGAATTATACATTTAATGGATTTTTTTATTTGATAGTTTGGCTGCAGTCCGTTGACTCTTTCCAGCTTTGACCTCATCCCGACTTTCCCTTGCAGGGTTGTCACTTGTTCAGGAACTATTATGCAACTCACTACTGTTAGAAAAATATTAACTTCCCCCTAATTAGATGTGTCGGAATCTGACACCGTTCTATTACAAGTCCAGGTCACCCGAACATAGGCCCTCTTTTATTCCCCAAATGTGCAGGATTGGGTTCCAGCCCCAAGTCTTACACCGGTTCTTATTTACCACCAAATTTAATTAAGATAAGACAACATGTTTGGATAAATATCCTAATGACAAGAATTTGCCTCCCCTCACGTGGTATAGACTGGTTACGAACACCGAATACGTACATTCAGGATATCTAATCTTCTTTCTGCAAACTTTGATTGGGATTCTTCATCTCGTTTCGGGTGGATTCGTTGTTACAAGAATTTAGCAACCCCTTCCCCACGACTGGCACAACCGGGAAACTTACTCTAACTTCCAACTAAGTTTAGTTAATATCCAATACCTCCACCTAGTAGACGCTCTGATGACAGCAATTTACGGGTCCTTCCCTTTTCCCTCCGGTATTGGGTCTATATGTCAAAAAGACATGACTAGGACATTAGCTCTTTCTTACTTCCTGCAAAATTTGAGATCCGACCACCTTTTGTTGTATATGCTCTAATGGCATAAGTTAGTGACCCCCCTCTCCTTCACAGAGTATGGATTTCGGACACCCAATAGCCAAGCCAAGGCCCATTATTCTATTATTTATTACCAATATTTCCCGAAAGTATTGATTGTGATCTAGTGATTACTCTAGCAGATATCGTGCTAACAAGAGTTTAGGGGCTTCTTCCCCCACAGCGATCGAAATGGGTATGCGCCCCAAGAAAATACAGCGTGAGTAGTTACTCTTACACCCGACAAAGTTCTCATACGACCCAATGACTCCTTTCTTTAAATACCTGGATGAAAATAGTTTAGAGAATACAGTAGGACCTATAGTCACTGTAGTATTATTAGAACAATAAAAGAGTAGCAAGCGTCTGGACCCTCGAAATGTATAACTGGGACATTAGCTCTTACTTTTCTCCAATTCTGATCGATATTCTACAAACCCTTCTGGTAGCTGTTCTGATGATAATGAACCCGTAACCATTTCCTTTCCATTAGAAAGTTGGTTTGTGTCCGGACACCCTAAAGGCAAGAAAGAACACCATCTCTTACTTACTATGAAGTTTGTTTGAGTTCTGACAACCTCTTTTGGTAGCTACACAAATGAAAATGCTCCACCCCCTCTTGAAGGTTTTTTTGAAAGTTGCTAAAAATTTTGCACACCCTTGGAATCGAACTTCTCTGTTTCATGATCCCCGTGCCGGAAAAGTTCGGATTTTCATTTTTTACTGTAGATACAGTCGTATTGGTCCGTGACTCATCAAAACAGAATTTAGCCATTTTTAAGAGTTTTTTCTAGAGTTATTACGAAAAGAAAGAAATTTTATGTTTAAATGTCTTATTATTCGGTTATTTACGAATAAAAAAATGACGATTTGTCGTCTTTTTCTGTTGTTTCAATTGATGCAGGATTTAAGAACGTTTTCTGTGCCCTTGTTCGTCTCCTCATGCATAAGGTAATCCTAATAATTCTTCCAAAGAGGAACAATGCGGGGACTGGGATAATTGCTGACATTTAAACACAAATTATATATTTGGACAATCATGTATAATTCTTAAAGATATTAATTTAAAATCTTGAAATCTTCTTGAACATTTTTGATATTTACTTTTGAATAGTGTTGTGAGTCAAAATTATGGTTTAGGGTTCTTTTGCAGAGTAATAAAACATTCAAATTAGGCGAACATGCAGGCTGTATGTGAAGTTTCTTTAATGTTTATACACTTCACCTGTTTTTTGCTGTTGTAACGAAATTGTCCCCATCTCATCTTCCTCAAACTGTGGACGCTTATCAAGATAAACCCCTTTGCAGACACTTGATTCAAACCTTATCAATTGATATTGCTAAGAATAATCGTTTTTCTTTCAGATTTGAGTATTTAGATATGTTCTTCGGTTAGGGTTGATTCCAAAGAATGCAAGCATTTGGATAATATAACTGGCAATTGTTAAAGAACCCTTAGCAGATAATCTTTATATATTCAAGAATAAATTGTCTTTAGTACAGTTATGACACGCAACTTAGTTTGAAAATCACTTATGCAACCTTCGATTTTTTTATTTACTGCGATTTTAAAAAGGGCTTTAAATTACTATGTAGTCTGTTGTTGTTTATTTAAGATCATATAAAGTGTTAATGTCATTTCTAATTATTTTAGATGTCACTAAAGAAGAGCTGACTGTAGATTTGACCCCTTACGACCTGAGAAGACTCGAGATGTATGCTTCAAATATGGCTGACTATCACTTGGTTATTGATCTCTTACCTTCAATTTCAAAATTGTATTTCCTCGGGAAAATGGGTGAAGTTCACTTTTCAGCTGCTCAAGCGGTATTTCTTTTATTTTTATTTTTTTGAAAAAAAACAAACTTTTTTTTTAATAATCTTCACTTCCAGTCGCGTCCCCAAGGGGTGAAAAGTGTCGCTAAAGTCCCCAAGACCTTAGAAAAGTCTCGTGTTAGAAATAATGTCCTAGATTCTACAGAAGAATTTACGACTTTGCTATTTGTAATAATCTGGTTTGATTTTCTAGGACAACACGCCCAAAAGTTGTAAATCTACTACTCCAAAATATTTTTTTTTTGTGTGTGTAATTGTTGCAAATTTACAACCTTTTCCCAAGCAATTCGTATAATGCAAATGAAAAATACATAAAATTAAGTGAAAGCTGCCTGTCCTCAGAACAATATTCGGGATGCTAGAACCCCCCTTCTGGGTACGTCTTTGCTCTATATCGTATGTTTCTCTCATCCTCTCTTTGTCTCTCCGTCTCTCTATCTCTAGTTCTCCTTCTTGCCTCTCTCTCTCTGTCTTTATTAAATCAAAATGGATACTTGGTTCTATGATAATTCAACTACTGAGACTTTTTTTCTAGTTATGGTGAGGTTGATTTGAATTTTATTTTTTATTTTTTGACACATTTCGTTTTTGTATGTTTACTTTGCAGTAAAACTTCGAAATTAAATTTAGGAAAATACAAAAAAACGTTAATGGAAGTCTAAAAATTCAAATGTATAGGAAAAGCGCAAATAAATGTTGTCAGGTTTTCGTCAGGTGTGACGGAATTTTCAAGTTGGACTTCTCTTCTATTTTTTATTTTGAGCATAATTTTTTTTTTTACATGCCATTCTGATAACGTTAGTCTGATGAAACATTTTTTTTAATTTATCTCATGAAAAATCTCCTATAATTAAATGTTAGAGAAGATTGTAGATACATTGAGATTTTGTAATGCTTATTTTCTAACGCGTAACAACATTTTTGTCCAACATTTTTGAACCTTGAAATATTATTTTTCTTGTTTGCCATCATAAAAGTTTAATTTATAAATAATTGTTAAGAAACATGCCCTCGGATTGAGATTTTCAAAAACAAACATCAATGAGGTACGAAATTATTCGCGTCCAAACAAGGAATGGGTGTAAACCTTAAGAGAACTGAGAAACAAAAATAGGAGTTAAAAGCTCGCAGAAAGTAACAGTTTTAGAAATATGACAAAGATATCATTTTGAATAGTTCGTTGTTTATGTTGGTAAATCCATGCAAAAAAAAGAAAGAAATAATGGAGTCAAGAAATAATGGTAGATGATATGAATAGTAAGTTCTGAAATCATAACACCGTTGACTGTCCTCAAATCCTTGGTTTTAGTAAAAAAATAAAATAAACAAGCAAATAAATAATGTACCCAAAAACCAGAGCTCGTATATGGGGTGGGAAACACTTAGTTAATATAATCTAAGAAAAAAAGGAAGAAAGAAAAGTGGAGAGAGAGGGATGGCTCCCTACTTCAGTCCAGACACCAAACCTAATATTGACTACACCAAAAACAAACTAATATACCTCCAAGTAGCCCAATATATCTAAAAATCAGAAACTGATTATAATATACATCTAACCTTTCTCTCTTAAAATGGGTCAAATTAACAGAATCTCTTAATTTATAGTGAATATTCCTAGATTAGTTCTTTGTCTTACAGGCAATTCTTCTGGGATTGGGTCTTCAGCATAAAACCGTAGATATTCTTAGCAAAGAGCTTGAGCTGCCATCAACACAACTCCTTGGCCTCTTTAACAGGACAATGCGTCGTATTTCTCAGTATTTCCGTACGACCACAGAGAGTGCAGTTGCCGAAAAAATCGGCCTCTCAGAACTGGGACGTGTACCTGCTAAAATACAAGAAATGCTCCCTATGGAACAAAGCCTCGATGAAGAGCTCGAGCAAGCTGCTAAAGTGAGTGCTTGTTCTTTCTTTTTATGTAATGTATTAGGAAGCTTGTGAAAAAACTGATCCGACACTATACACTATTCACCTGACAGACACGTTTGTGTTTGTTTTTTTTTTTGGGGGGGGGAGGGGGTAAATTCGTAAGAAAATAGTTTTTTTTTGTAAACATTGTACAGATAGGCTATATGAAAAGAATCATAAAAAATAATTTGATTTGAAGGGACCCCCGAGCTCCCTCCTCTTCATTTGTCTGTCTAATGATGTACTTCGAGTTGAAATGCTTTGACTATCAACTTGATCGACATATCTTGCCCCTTATAGCCTAGTTGTCTGGCCTAAATAAAACTGTCTGATCTAACTCTTATACCCTCAAGTTGTCTGGAAACTCAAACTCGGGGTCAAACCGAGCTGGTAATACCTCAACCTGGTATAGCGTAATAAATCGCCTCAGGCTTCCACACTTGAAGCTGGGTTGGAGAAGGGGCGCACGATATTTCGAGACAATTTTTTCGTATCCCTTGGGCGCAATCTCTTTCGCTACTTAATAAGAGCACTAAAACTTTCAATTTTCGTTCGAACTAGTTCCTTCATTATATTTTAGGACTATTGGTTCAATACCACCAACCTTGGGAGAAAACCTGGACGCTTTCCTTATTTTTTCTTCTTCAATTATTTCTATCATTTTGTAGACAGGGGCTTAAAACTTTCATACAAAGGTTTTCTGATTTGGTGAATTCGATGGCTGAACTTTCATCAAGATCCTCCCTTCTTTTTTTTGAAGGGGAAGGGTGGGGTGTTTGTCCTGTTTTTCTAAAACTAAGCTAATTTTCTCAGACTCGTAGTTTTTGATGGATATTTTTAAAGCGAATTAATTTTACATATTGAGAATCATTGGATGCAGAATGAAATGACTCAGAAACGGTAACTATTATTTATTTTAAACTTAAAAGTAAATTCTAGTGACGGGAACAAACTTATGGGGATTTCTAAAAAAGTCTTGAAAACCCTCAAAAACCATGGAAGATCGACATCAAAAGTATGTCATTCAAATTCCCATTTCTGGAAAGCCCTTATCCGAAGAAAATCATATTTAAGCTTTGGTAGCACTGAAATGCAACGATAAGTCTCTTTATTCTTTTCTATTTTTTTTTTTTTTACGGGGGCCTGTAAGTGACTGAAAAATCGCAGAGTAAGGGCCCATTTGAAAGCTAATATCTCAAGTTACACATTTATTATGAAGTTTTGATAGCGTCTATAAAAAGCCATTTTTTGCCGTATATATTGCTGTCAAAATTTCATTTTTAGGGTTTCGATTACTATCAGCACGAGATGTTTTTTACTTACAGTTAGTTACCACGAAATCTTTATGACTGTCTTCTATAAGTGCGTCCAAACACGTTTATCTGAGAAACCCTTTTTACTTTTTGATAGTATTTTCCAACTGTCAAGGCGAAAATATTTGCACACCGTTCCCTTAGATTACTTGAAGGAGGAAACGTCTAGGAAATAGTACTTGGAAACAGCCCTGTTCACAGGTGCACCTCTAGCTTGGACCCTTTGCCTGGTAGGGCTATCTCAAGAGAGCGATCTTTTGATACCTCCAATCAAAGGCCTAACAGGGTTTTGTGTTAATGCTTGAGGTTCATATTTCTTACAAAATTTTTCGTCTGATATTTTTCACCTCTCCTGTGGTTTTAAATATTAACTAAACATTTTGCTATAATCCCATATTTGTTCCATTGAGTTCTATCCATATACAGAATTAAATTTTGAAATTTGGTGTACAGGATTTTTTAGACTAAAAAATCCGTTAAAATGTGGTTGAAAATCCTAAAAATGGACAGTATTCCCATTTTGTAAGTAATTTTAGATCCTTCTCTATGGAAAAATTTAAGTAATATCATTATTCTGGCTCTGTGAATCGATAGATCTGACACTAGTGAATCCAGTGGTATAAGCTTCTTGTCCTTTTGCTGTAAGATACAGCTGCAGGCTTGCTGCAAATTTGCTTGTTTTAGAGTGAACGTGTACCTTAATAAATCCTTTATAAAAAGAAAATTGTTCAGATTAATTTGAGATTTATCGAAATTAACATCGTTCACGCTATCTGAAGTTGATAAGTGTTATTTATTTTCAGAGTCTGAAGGAGCAACAAAAGAGAGAGCTTGAGAAACTTAAGAAAATGGATCTGAGTCAATATCAAATCAAAGGCTCTGAGAATGAATGGTCAAGTGTTTTGGAAAAAACAAAAGGATCTATTCTTTCGATCAAAAGGTATTCAAACCATGTATTCTTCCCAATATAGACCACAGATTGTCAGGTGGCTCATGTAAGAAAAATGGTGTTGAATAGTTTTCTTAGTTCTCTGATTGAACTACAATATTAACCCAAAACCAGTCTTATATACGTTTCACGACTAAGCCACTATTAATATATAATTGGCTAGGAAGAGAATGTTATAGAGGAAGACAAGGTAGTTAAGGCATGTTTTCTTGTGGGTTATGGAACAAGAATTGTCTCAAAATAAGATCATTCAAGCCTTTTGGAAAGGCACGCCTGCCTAGAGTCTCAGGCGGGTTGACCAAAAATTTAAAATTGATATAGGACCGTTAGATTGCCTGTAGTGAGAGGCAAACAAGGCACGGCCCCCTATGATCTTATGTTTGACCTTAGGAAATAATCTGCAAAGGAGGGAAAAGAAGGGCAGAAAGCCCAAGGTGTGTTAGGTTGGACTATATAAAAGAGACTAAAACATTTTTCTAGGTATACTTGAGGGTGGTCAAAGTAGGAGATTCGAACAGAGAGGGATGGAGGGTGAGATTTGTTATCTATTTATCACCAGATATCATACCAAGATTACTTCACTGCTAAGAGAGATTGCGTCTTTTTGGCGTTTATCGCTATGAAATTGTTAAAAAGTTGCACTCCAGTTATAATTTTGTGGGATTGAATTCAAACTTTTCCTGAATTTAAATTTGCTGTGCTTGTGCATAAAATAAAAACTTAGCACAGAACGTGGAAAGCCTTTAAATTAAGAAAAGATTATTTTCCGCCACTGCCAAGGCCGGACCCCGAGGGGGGGTTTGGGGGTTTGAACCCCCCCCCCCCCCCGAAATATATGTCTGACTCATAAAAACGTAACAAAAACGGATATAAGCAAATTTCGGATGCGTTTTTGAGGTTTTTTTGTATACCCCCCCCCCGAAAATAAATCTTTGAGTAAAACCCCCTCTGAAAAAAAAAATCCTGGGTACGGCCTTGGCCACTGCATAGGCTACGCGACTTTGTCAGGTCTTTCACTGTGGGCTTTGTAACTCGGTAGTCATGCATTTTTCTTCCTTTCTGTTTTTTAGGTTAGAAAAAACAATAACAAGAGAATGACTTTAAACGCAATAACGTATTTCATCAGCTTAATTAGTCCAATGAATATATTGGTTTCAAAGTGTTGTCTTTCATAATCTGCAGTCATTTTAAGGATATGCTTACAGGAATTGATTTTGGTTCTTTAGACGAGGTTCATTTTGGTCTGTCTCTTCTGCCCCTTGGCCACTTCTTGAACTATTGTTTGTATAGTGCTCATATTATGCTTTGAATGTGTAACTTGTCCTATTAATTTTTCAAAATTATGAGTCTTCTATTTGAAGGCGGGCCCTTGCGTTTTCCTGACGGCTGCCTAGGCTACTGAATATTTTTAGTAATTGTCTATTTTAGTGTTTAATTGTATTTATATTTCTTTTCAGTGGTGAAAAGCGACATTTGTTGGAAGAAGTAGAAGAACGGGATGAGTTCAAAGAAGACAAGAAGCTTAAAGGGAAGAAAGGTGGCCATAAGGATAAAAAGTTTAAAAAGCAAAAACGATGAGCTTTTAATAAATGATTAATTAACTCGTTTAAGGTGATTTTTGCCATACCTCAGTGTCATAGTTGCCCCTTTAGGAGATAAGGTTTGCAGAAAGCACTTTAATGATTACTTAGTTCGAAAACAGCCCATTTACTTTCCATGATTCGGGAGAAAAATTAGCACGGGTATGTCTAGGCAGTATATCTTCAGATTACAGTAACATCAAATGTATTGTTATAGCCGACTACCTGTGGATTATTTGCTGAGAAAATTTGCTGAACATATATATTTTTTTTAATTTTAATCTTGGTATAAGTTGTTGGCATGAAATTTACATTATATCATAATTAAGTAGGTTTCTTAATTTGCAGTCTGCTCTTGGGCTATAAACTGTCTTATTTCGAACACCATGCTCCAGCCTAATCTTCTTGCTGCGATAGGGTAGGAAGAACCTTTTATAGCCGTAGTAGGCATGTATACGTGAAAAGTGACTCGCTTATTTAGAGGTTTCGACATACCCTGGCAGAAGAATGTTCTTGAATGCTTGTGGTTTGAGACATTTTCAAGGAATTTAATTTTGTAATGATAACTTTTGCACGAAAAATAAAGAGCGAATATAGAACTTAAAACAGGTGTAAATTAGTCTAAAGGAGATGAGGTATAAAATCTTAAACGAACAAATGTACAACGAGTAAAAAATGCAACTTAAAACGAACAGAAATTACCACATATAATCATTTGCATTTCACCAAACAATGACAGATTTTGGACATTTGCTCCTGGTCTTTTATTGTAAACGGAAATTTGGAAGAATCAAAACAGACTTGAAACTAGTCAAACTTCGTAGAAAAAATTCTCGATATAAATTACGTTGTGACAATTAACTGAGTTTTGCTATTTTAATGCGGCACCAATTCTACATTTTTTTTTAAGCCCATTCCTTGTCATTTTGTAATAATTTCGATTGCGTAAGCAATTTTGCACAAATATAGATTACCTAGTATTCGAATTAGTAGTATTGAGTTATACAGTGCATAATAAAAGTCAGAGTTCAAAAACTGAAGCTGTCATAAATCAAATTAGGATTGTCGCCCCCTCGGAACACAAAGTGTCATTCGTGCTGTAATAAACGCGAGAATAAAGAAAAAAGAAAATCAAAATATTAGAGTTGTACTTTTTTCTTTTATAATTTTACTTCCTTAAATGACCCTTTTTTCGCATCTGTTTTCTTCGTTTCAATTCCATTCCTTTCAAATATATTAGGCAAATTCATTGGCTGCAGGAAGCCCTCCCCCTCCCCATTTTGTCAATCAATATTAACAATTTTTCAAGCCCTCTGCCTCTTTTGCTGTAATAAATACATTATTGACAGGCTGTAGCCGGCTGTCCCTCGGGTGGTATGCTCCTTTCTGTCTGTCAGAACGAAGTTTAAGTAGACATTTCTGCGATATTTGACGTCGGCTTTATAATAAAGAAGACGAGAAGCTATCGCTTGCGTAACATGTAAGATTTGTAAGAAATTTGTAAGATTTTTAAGATTTGTAAGAAATTAAAAGGCATTCAGTAGACAAATTTCATAATTCAGAATTGTAAAGGTTATGAAAACTTATGTTCAGCGTGAAAAACCAAGATATTTTTTTTAAGAAAAATATTTGTGATGCCGATTTGGCCATTGTTTACATTTTTATTAGAATTTCACAATACCAGTGTTAGGTATTTTTCTTCTTCTTTTTCTTTGTATTGACGGCAATTCTTAAACTTAGTAAATTGACCTATATCGAAATAATATTTTATGTGGCTTCAGGCCTATTCACAATGAGATGTAGCTAATGGCAAGCCATTTGAGCCATTTTTTACACTATAAGATCTAGCTAGATCCAGCACCAAAGTTCGATTTAATTGAGTTTTTTTGTCAATTTAGCGAAGGCCAATCAAAGTTATTGGTTTGCGCTAAATATTTCTGGAATTGAATCTTATTATGAACGGGGCACATTGCTCGACGTTAGTCAAACCTTATTGTGAATAAACCTCAAAGGCCATCACGATCAAAGTATGTTCTCTTTCATTTTATTTGGATTTTTAAATTTTGTATCAAAATCACAAAGGTATATTACTATAACTTAAAAGTTTTTTCTGGGTATAGTAGATTCAGCAAAACTGAACCCCTTGATGGCCCATGAAAGGGTGGTTCTCCTTCAACTATATCGACATCATCAAAGGCCCATGCGAAGACAAGGGTTTCATCCTAAAATTAAAAACAGTAGCTTTTATATGGTCGTAATATTAATCTGAGTATCGTTCATATTTCATCTAAGTATGAGTATCGTTCCTTCCATAGTTAAGGAGCATAGCTATACGAAACAGAAAAAAATTAAGGGCCTTGTAAATGACTGAACATGTTTGAATAAAGTCTGACTAACCTGAGCTTTGTGACTTTACATGGCATCGATTTATTTCACCGTTGTTACGGAGCTATTTATTAGCCACTATTACAATTGTCTAAGAAGTGGATTTTTATTTCAAAGGGGATTTCTCCTCTAAGCAATCCGTGCCGATATAATCGAAGAGAAAGTCTTTTTACGAACACATGTACAAAAGTTGAATTCTGGCTCAGCATTCAACTATTTACATGGGAAAATTCATTGTGAAAAAATGTGTTTTTCTGGCGTGAAAAAAAAAATTTGTTTATATTTTTTTGTTGTGTCAAAATAAAACTTAAAATATCGAAACATGTTGAATGCAAAAGTAAGTTTTTAGCAAATGGAGTTACAAGATTAGCACAAATTACACGAAAATCTAGTTTAATCATTTCATAGATGCTTATATTCAGAAAAAATAGAAAAATTCTTCATTGGCTAGGTCAATAAAGAAAAATAAATGTTATAATAAACACATTTTACATCTAGAAAATATTCTCAGCCTTCATATTCTTGCAAAATCCTTAAAATAAATTATATTTTTAAAAGAATCCCTTTGCATACTATATAGCACATTTTGTCCATATTTTAATGTAATTCATGAAATTTCACTGGAGCTGATCGTAACTCATTCTCACTAAAGCTCTTTGGGGAACTCTACAAAACTGCCCTAATTGGAAAATATAACCTGGATTAAATGGAAAACGATAATATATTTTATGATTCAAACTGGAACATGCAACAGAAATGTTCAGCAGTTTCTCGTATGTCCCCAGGTAATACGCACGGGTGCTATGTACATTTCGCAATGCCCTTTTTTAGTTTTTTTCCACAACCTAAATATTGACTTGCTAGGACAACTACATTTTGCTTCTTATTTTTCTGACCCTTAAGAGCCATAATATTTGAGACCCATAACACCTTCTTACTTAAACTTGAGCAAAACGCTTTTTTCTATTTTCTTCCTTTCTTTCATTCTCTCACCACCTCTCTCAATTCCTCTCCTTTCCCACCCGCTGACCACTCGCTTTCTCTATCTCTACCCCTCACAATTTCTATTTCTCTATCTATCCCTCTAAGGATCTTACCCACAGAACTTCTGTGATCAAATTTTTATTATAAGAAAATTCTGGCGGTTAGTGGGGCTTTTAACTAGTTTACAGACATAATAACTACTGAAGGGTTTAAAAAAAAGACAAAAAACTAAAATATTTTCATCTGCTCTTGAATGTAAGGAAGGCAGTTTTTTTTTTTTTTTTTTAATGAAGCGATATCTAATCAAAAGTTAAATAAACTAGAAAAAAGTTCAAAAATATAACCTATCATAAATTAAGATAGAAGTTTTGTAAGGTAGATAGCGATTCAATTTTTTTTCTTTCTAGCAAACAACGTGAAACAATACGCTAAAAAGATATAATGATTAAACAAGAGGACAAGAAGTAAATGCATGTGTAAAACTAATCAATGGAAAAATTTTTTAAACTTAATCAACAGTATTAGATACTTAAGGTAACCCGTATTTATTTCTTCCATCAAACTCTTTTTTTACTAGTTAAGTCCCGTTTGTCTAGTGCAAATCCTGGTTATCCCACGATAATCTGGCGCATTTCAGTTGCAAGGTTTATAACATGTAGTCTTAATTACCGCACCAAAATGCGCTAGCAAAAAATTTTTTGGAATCACACTTAACAGATATAACAGAATGTTTTTTTTCTTTTTTCTTAAACTTGAAATATGTTTTTATGGTCAAATCCATTACGACTGACACAAAATTACGTAATTGCTTCGCAGGGTATACATGGAAACCTTCTCTAGTTTTTGGTGCATTGTTTTTAGCCATCCCAAAAAAGAAATGTCTTTGTTCTTCGCTGAAGCAGGTTGCTCAGCAATAGACTAGGATTTTACTATGCGACAGATGACAAAATACTTTATTCGGCTCTACAGAAGCCTCTATCAACTGTTCTGGATTTTGGCAGGTATTTAGAAGAAATGTCGTTGGAATATCTCAAGGCACTACAGGAAAAATATGGACATCGGAAAGACTTTAAAAATCTGGTTGTAAGGATATCCTATCTTGGTTCGACAGTGCACAAGGGTTTCTGGAGATTAGATATCTATTGGGTTATTGCGGTGAGAGCTGATAGAAAGAAGTCCCTTTTGCTTCTGTGCCTAACTACTGCGTAAGATGATCAAGGAGAAGTTTGGTTTTACTCTTCCAGGGAAAATGCCTTCCGGAGCAGGTAATGGGTACTTATTTGGCTTGGCCCTGAAGCCAAGTGCCGATACCCATAAAGGCCAGTGGCATCTCTGATGAACCCTGATGGATAATATATGGTTATTTAATTCTTTCTATCTTTTTTATTACGCTGTACTCTGGAATTTGCAACCTACTACTTTGACCATAGATATCTTTCGGTCCCAAAATTTGCAACTTTGTGCGCAAATTTCAGATCCTGACGTGTACCGAACCGGGTACCCAAGGCTCAAGTTCAGTGGGAATCTATAAATACTGTTTTACATAAACTCAAGGAATCGACTGACATCGCTACAAACGAAGACGACCATGTAAATTTAAATTCATAGGATAACTGCAAATTACAACAGCCGTCGCATTAAGTTCCAATAGAAATTTTACACAAGAGCTAACTAGTATTTAGAAACAACATTTGATTTTTTGGGCACAATTCTTTTCTTAACTTGTATTAATACCAAAATTTTATTTTCCAAAAAAAATCTGATAACAAAAAGCCAAAATTAAGGCTTTAATCTAAAATTTATCACGAGAAACAAATGAATACTAAACCAGCGGATTCAGCATGCTGACTTTAAGAGGATGCTAGGTATTGATCTTGATTTGAAAACAAATCTCGCGGGATAAGTAGGACGGAGATAATTAAACTTGAAAGTTTTTCAGCCATTTGTTTGGATTTATTTTCCTGAATCCGTTAGTCGTTAGACTAAATTTTATTATCTTCTCTGTCACCGTTTAAGATTGGCCTCGCGTTGAACTGATCATCCTTAGACAATCCTGTGAAAACATATATAAGACACATTCATCATTTTAACACTTTTTGTATAAGTTACTTTATTTGTTGGGTATCAAATTTTGGATTTAGAAGTACCTTGATGACTGGCCTGTCCTCAGGATCGTTAGTATCGAACGCTCTTGAAGTTTGGATTATGGTTTTGCCATTTGCTTCTTCAGCATAAATAATTGGCCAATCTTGTTGAGTATCCATTGGTCGAGGCGTACCTGGCTCTGGAATGCTAGTGTCTGTGTATCGATCCTTGAAAAATAAGTTACATTATGATGTTATAAAAATATGACTGTCTCATCTGAAACTATACTCAGTTGCTGTTTGTCTTCTTTATTTTAATTTGTTTGTGGCGCAAAAGCTTTCTAGACTAAACGACTAAAAGAAACAGTTACTGGAAGATTATAGTAGGGCTGAAACCATTCTGCCAATGCTCCTGAATATACCTGCACCTTAAGGTTTTTTCTTGCGGCTTGATTGTTTAAATAAATACATGTCAACGTTGTTCGTAAAAAATAGTTCTGTTTATTGTCTGGAAACAAAATAGAATCAGACATCACAGATCAATACAGTCAGCTATCTTTCCTTAATTCATTTATCTTAATGGAGATACCCCGTGTTTTTCCACCCAGAAAATTCTAAAAGGATGAGCAAAAATATTAAAATTTTCGAGCTTAGAGTCGATACAGCCAAATTTTTCTTTCAAAATGTGTTGTTCTCTGTAAGGCCCCCTCAGGCCCTTATTCCAGTCTACTTATCCGAAAAGGTTCATGTCAATTAATAAGACGGCTTTTAGGATGTCAAGAACCGATACAACCCATCTTTTTCAAAATGTTTTCTCCCCCTGGGCTCGTTTTACCCAGTTTGTATGCCCATAAAGCGGCAAGCCGATCAGAGACAAAACAATTGTGGGTCTATTTTATGGATTCAGAATTAACAAGAAAAATTGTTTTTAATAGATTTCTTCTTAACTGAGGTTCCCTTGCTCTTATCTACATGCTCTCTAAGTTTAACCAAATCGAAAAAAGTTTGTGGCCTAGTTTTTGGCGTCATATATTGATGCAACCATACTTCAAATTGCTTGGTCTACAGCTTGGTCTATTGTCGCAAACACAGTTTCTCACCACCAAAATTGACGAAGTCACAAGCTAGGCAAAGGAGTAGCACAAGATCTCAAACCAAACAACAATGAAACCGAAATAACCAGAAAACTGAAATAATCTTCTGACAAACACCCAATCCAGGGGGAAAAAAAATCAATTATTAATTGAAAATTCTTCGACATTCTTTTTAGAGACCAAATGAGTCACAACTTTGAGCACGACTTTGAGAGCATGATCAGTATAAAAAGTATCAGGGGTTTGAAGTCTGACTACAATGATGGAATATGAAGAATCTGTAAATTGTTTGAAGTGGAGTGATGATAAGACAATTGATCAAAAATGAAAAGATATATTATTACACAGGGCAGCAGGAAAGAGGTAATGAAATTTAGAAAAGTGAAAGAAGCACACAGCGGAAGATAAAGAGATTTCAAATCAAGTAAGGGTTTAAATGGAAAATGATTAGTTTCCTGAATAATAATCCTTACTTTATCATAGAGTTTTGAAAGCGGCTTTAGTAATGGAGAAAGCTTGACATAGATGAAAAACAGGACAATGTGAAGCATACGACTGAAGTAGGCTGTAAAAAAGGATTTTAAGAACTGAAACTGGAAATATGTGTTTAGCTTCCTAAGGATTCCAAGACTTGTAAAAAATAAGAAAATCTTTAAATGGAAATGGAAAACTGAAATGATTAGTTTCCTGAATAATAATCCTTGCTTTATCATAGAGTTTTGAAAGCGGCTTTAGTAATGGAGAAAGCTTGACATAGATGAAAAAAAGGACAATGTGAAGCATAAGACTGAAGTAGGCTGTAAAAAACGATTTTAAGAACTGAAACTGGAAATATGTGTTTAGCTTCCTAAGGATTCCAAAACTTGTAAAAAATAAGAAAATCTTTGCTGATGCTTTGCCCCTCCTTTTCCCCGTTGATAACTTTGCCCCAACCAAAAAGGTCAAATCACAAAAGTTAAAATAGTTTTTCCTACAAAGTATCCATGATTCCTCCAACCAAGGAAAAAAGAATTTTGTAAATTTCAACGAGACCCAATCTCATAGAAACAAATTTAAAAACTAGTCCGAGCAGCAAAATTATTTAATAGATATTATCTCCAAGGAGCACTGGGAGCTCTTTATGTACAGCAAAATACTACTAATATGATATTTATTTAATTTATTGGATTTCCTAAGGTACTGGAATTGGGAAGGTGTTATCTTGGGTTTAGAGACCATTGGGTCCTGAAATTAGCAAAATGCAATCCCATTTTACCCCAAGGAGCACCTGCCTGGGTACCGAGGACTAGATTTAATAGTAGAAAGCGGTTTTAACTTACTTGCATGTAGGCTGTGCCATCGTCTAGTACTCCAGCAACGATGGTATCTGCAAATTTTCCGAGATCTAATGGTGGTAGAAACGTTACCCCTAGCCACCCCGTTGTCATCACTTCAAACTCGAAATCTACCCGACTTGCTTCAAAATCTGGGGTCCAGCGCATTATGAAAGTCCCATCCGCATCGAGAACCTAAAATAACTGTAAGTTAATATATAATAACAGTTCTATACCTTTCAGTTTACAAATCCTCACGTACTGAGCATAAAACCCAAAGGTTCATTTGGTCCTATTTTTCATGACAAATTAAACTGTTTAAAATACGATAAATGATAACGTTTTTTATTTGCCTCTGTTAGTAACGACATTGTCGATTAGTTTCACCGAGGTAGACCTAGGCAGTTAATTTCGAATAACATATAAGGGCTCTAGTCTGATCAAAAAAGTTCAATTTCTCTTCCTCTTCTGCAATAACCGCAATCGTAAGAAAAAAATAAATAGCAAAGAAAAGATAAAAAACAGAAAACATGCCATGGCGGATATGAAACGGCTGAGTGTGTATGATCATTATGTAATGCAGACATAGGACCCAAGGTGCGAGAGCATGGACCCCAAGGCCTCTCCTCACATACGTGCCAAGTATGAATGGCTCAATTTGTGCCAAGAGCCTAGACAATCGTTTTCAGGTTCCCAAATCAACCCCACGCCTATTTAAAACGTTATTCTTCCAAGTACGTTGAATATAGCTTTTCAAAATACGAACCCGCAACTATAGCATGGCTCAGCATGGGCTAGAGTGTTATTAGCAAAAATCTAAATAAATATTCACTTAACACAAAATAAAAGTATATACCGGATTTAGCCCGTACTTAAAATTTACTATCAATGTGCAAGGTTTCGTATTCACCACCTACATTCTTAGAAAATTTTCATTACGCAAATATTGGTTGCACTTTAGACTATTCTACACAGTTTCGACTATCAAATCACTGTATTAGATTTTCACATATATTTGTGTCAATTTGCAATTGGACCCTTCAATAGTCAGGCAAAAGTGCCATTGAACAGCTAAAGTGATAGAAATATCAATTGATTGTTAACTATTAATCTTTTTTTAAAATATGCACTACTGAGAAGACAAAACCATTTCAATTTTTGCTGCCAGAATTTCTAATTTTTCATTTTGAAGGTTCACGTTAAATTCTAAATACATCTGACACCTGTTGAACTCGATGAACGAGAACATTTATAGTACGTTTCAATACCCTGGTGCGTCCTTAAAACATAACTTTGGCTTACATAATTCGGCTATGTGCGTAGCTGTAGTTATTGCTTTTCGACACTATGATTGCTAGCGTCGCTTCTTCGATTTTTCATACTTAACACCAGCTATATAGCTATCCTTCTGAAAAAGACATTAAATATTTTCTATGACTTTTATTGTGAAGCAGTTCCCCGCTCTTTCTCTTTAAAAAAGCTTCACGGGCCCTGGAGTGATCGAGACTTCCAAAAAAGTTATGACCAGGGGAAAAGACGTGTAGGCTGCACAAAATCTGACAACTATTTATTACTGCAGTAGGTTATTTGCACTAATAGTAGGGGAGACGGGCTTATCCCGGACAAGAGGTTATTCTGGACAGGCCATTTACTCCCTAATTACCATATACAAAATTCCGCTAGTAAATCATAAAATAGTGTTTTCTAGCGATATATTAAAGAATCTCATTAAAAAAGCCAATAGTTTAACCGTTTCTGAAAAAATTAAATAAAAGTGCAACAAGTACAAAAGTGCGACAACCTTGATAAGGCTTACCGTATTTTGGTAATAATAAATAAATAAATAAAAATAAAAACAATTTTGAAGTTAAGTCTCGTAATTTTTTAATCCTTTTATAAGTTATATAGTAGCTCACCAGGAGTTTCAATAAAATTTAAACTTCGTAGCTTCAAGTTAGGTATTCATGACGTTTATTCATGACGCATGTTCAATCGTTTACAGTCGCAGTGGGGTTATACACCTATGAAGGGGTCCCCCTTGTTAAGAATAACCCCCTTGCATTCGTAAGCGTGCATTTTCACTTTCAACGATGATTGGCTATGTTATTTGGCCTAGCAGTCAAGAGCTTTAAACCTCTCCAGATAATACAAAATAAAGCTATACGAGTTTTTAGAATTTTTCTTCATTTTCCTATGCGATTTGAAAGTTTCTCATAAATAAATTTCTTAGTATGTCGAGCCTTAGTCAACTTGAAGAATTACTTTGGAATCATAATGTTCAATCTCTAGCCAATTACTTTTAAGGTTCACAAGTTCTTGACACCCACACTTGCTTCTTCGGCTTTGGCTCGTGAGATTTTTTTTTTTTTTTTTTTTTTTTTTTTTTTTTTTTTTAACAGGTAGCATATGGTTTAAGCAAATCTCCCTACTGACTCTATTTGAATATTTTTTTTCCCCTTGAAGAGGAATCTTTAATAGAAATCCACGACTGTGCCAAGACGTTATAGACGTAAGAAGCCAAGTTGCCCCATAATGGATTGAATTAAGAAAATGGCCAAAGCCGTCATCTTTGACAAATAATGCGAAAAGCTGTGGAAGAATTTGGTATTAAGAGAACAACGTTAAAAGACTATTTTCAAAGATGAGTTGGGAAATAGCTATTGCAGACGAACATTCCCCTTCTCCGCCACCCAGCAGGGGCTCTTAAAGTGATGGCTATCACTTTAATTTGACAAAAAAGACCTTAAAGGGCAAGTGTTTAGTCCTGAGTTAGAAAGATTAGTAATAGAATATTTTGAGTTCCCTAGGGTGCACTTTGCGCAACGTGTGATATGCAGCGCTCACCCCAGTACATTAAGACCAGCCCACTCAATTAAATGGATGAACAGTGGCCTGCTTTTACAAACAATGGGAGACTTCGTAAAAAAGACGGATAATAGAAATCAAACTGTTTTTCTCCTAGACTGCCACAACAGCCACTTAGACCCAGTTTGGTCGACCTGTATAAGAGGTATGGCGTAAAGAGGCTTACCTTTCGACCCTACTTGTCACAGAAGACGCAAACGTTGAATATTAGAGGCTTCGAACCTATTTAGCACAGGAACTAAAAAAAAAATAAAAAAAAATGGAAGATTGGCTTTATCTGAATTTGGGTGAACACATATCTACTTACAAGGTGGTAGAGCTCTCTTGTGATCCATATTTGAAAATTTGTTTTCCTTGAAACATAATTTCATTCGTCAAGTCTACCGGTATGTATCCTTTCGTTCGTGACATTTTCACGGAAGTGCCTTTCTTTCCTTCTTTTATTACTGGTAGGCCGCTCTTATATGGGGGGTTACGTGATAAATCTATTTCAGGATAGGACGATCTATATGTCAATATTCTCACTACTAAAAGTCAAGTTTGGTTTCTTCGGAATTGCTTAGACCATTCCCAAGGGCTGATGGAACACTAACAATAGGTCATGGAAACCATATAAAAGATGGACTAGAATATTGACTGAGACACCAGAACAAAAGTGAACTGAAGGACAAGCAGATAGCAAAAAAAAGGATGAGCAAGCGTGGTTATAAAGTCTAAAAAGCGGTTGGATAACTAAAAGTAACTCAAGATTCCCGGACTACCTCTTACAAAAGGCGCAGGTAGCACCAGACGAGTTTGATAGCAAATTATAAATTATGTACGAGAGGTCAAAAGTGAGGCCGTATTTGAATAAATGAAAGCTATATTTCATGTGTCCGAATTCAACCCTAAGAATGTCCGAAGTCTCCCCACTACGTGGGGTGACCTCGGACAGTGAGCAAAACTAGAATTTTTTTTTTAGATCTGTTTAAAGAAAAAGATATACGAACGCTTTGCCCAAGAAACTTCGGGAAAAAACAAGTAGTTTGAGCTTTTGAAGTCACCAATCAGTCAAATAGGTTACTGAGGTTCAATTGCAACTGAACCGTCGTGTAACTGAACCCCAAGCAACTGAAGCACTGTAACTGAACCACCGTGTAACTGAACCACTGTGCAGCTGAACCACCATGTAACTGAACCACCGTGAAACTGAACCACCGTGCAACTGAATCCTCGTGCAACTCAACCACCGTACTTAGGTTGGGTAAAACAAAAGTTAGAATCTTTACATGTTCTGCCTTGTTGGAATTGTTTACTTTTTAAAGTCATAATATAAATAACTGTCAAGATGATTAATAAAAAAGCTCTGTTTTTTTTATCATAAAAACACAGAAAATTGGACGTCAGAAACTGTTTAAGCCAGATTTATTTCCCTTTTTTATGTCTGTTAATGGGGATTCCCTTCGCCCTGCCACGGTCTACGAGTCTAGGTGTTTCCCCCCCCCCCACCTCTCCCATAGAAAACCCTCTCCTGGAAAATACCCCCTTGCGAAAATATGGTTTTCCAAATTGGAATATTTTATTTGGGTTCTGTTATTTTTTAGTTTAGCTGAGAAGTGCTAAGAAAAGTGGAAAAGAGGAATTTATGTGTAAGTTCCCCCCCTCCCTCCGTGCAAGAATATTCTTCTCATGGAAAACCCTCTGGAAATCCCCCCCCCCCCTTCAGAAAACTCCCACGCGCAAAATTTCCGTATGTTTCCCAATAACAAACACTATCTGTAAGCAATGGACCAAATACAAAACTTAAAAAGGTACTGAAACTTCTGCAATGGGCTTCTCAGATTGTTTTTTAGCTAGGGAGACAGGGAGATGCCTCAAAAGGTGCATTTTTATGCCAAAACATCTCAATTCTCATTGAGCCTTTGGATAAATACAGAATTAGCTTTAGGGGAGAGATAAAAGGAGGATGGAGGTAGAAATTATTTATAAGCCTCTTACAATACTAGTCTTTTCTATAAGTCAAAATGACAGGATACTAGCCAAACACATGAGGTATTTTTCGGGGGGGATTTTTCACGGGAAGGTATTTTCCAGGGAGGGGGGTATTTTCCGCGAGATGATATTTTCCGGAGGTATCTTCGGCAGGAGGTTTTTTTCCCGGTGAGGGGGGGGGGCTGGTTGCCGTCCAATCACTTTTGACTTTTAAAAAAGGCACTAAAACTTTCAATTTTCTATCGAACAATAAAACGTGATTAATAAACAGGATTAACAAAAAACCCTACAGTCCTTGGGGCAAGGACTGTTGGTTATTGCAAGTTACCCATTGTTAAAATTTAAGCATTTTATAGAAGGGATGGTCGTACAGAGTTTTGAGAAGGCTCATTCGATCGGAAATTAAAGCCTCACGTTAAATTTTGAGAAATCAAAGGAAGATATAGGCCAGTCCGACTATCCCTTTTAGCCGTCATTTTTTCCTCAACTACATCCGATCAAAAAAAAAAAAATTGTTTTTTTCAAAACAGTCTAAAGGTCAAATAACCATGCCTCTGGTGTTAACAACCCCACCAGCAGCTCCTTGAGCAAGGTCTGTAAGTTAAGCCAGTACCTAATGTTAACACATAAGTATGTAAAGGATTTTTGTATGAACTTGGGGGGGGGGGGAGGTGCTCATTCGATTGTAAATCCAAGGTTCCAGAACATTTTTTAAGAGTTAGAAGTGATCGAAGGGCTTTCACCCCCACCCTTTTTTTCCCAAATACATCCGATGGAAAATTTTGAGATGAGCATTTTATGTGAAATAGATCAAAGGTTAAATGACTATGCATCCAGGGTTCACAATCCCTAGCCCCTGGTGCAAGGGCCGTAAGTTATGCAAGTTGCCTATTATTAACATACAAGGTGTTTTTTTGTTTATCAAGAAGAGAGGGCATGCTTAATCCTATAAATAAAAAAACAGGAGCATTAAGGTCAAACCTTATAAGGTCAAACAAATATTAGGGAAATGTCAAGAAGAATGCCAAACACAATCAAAAGACATTTTTCCTTTATTGGTTTTGAAAAGGAAATACCACCAATATCTACAATGGCTGATGGTATCAGCCGTTACATCGTTCGGAAAATGTTTAAAAGTATCTTCAACTAAATCAAGAGGTACTTTGTGCATCCAGTTTTACAAGATGACGTATCTGCATTGTGTTGAGAACAGCTGAGGATATATACCTGAGGGTATGAAGTTTAAACTTTCTGGGTATGTTTAAGGGATATTGAAAAAAAAGGATGGAGTGCAACCAGTCCCCCTCCCATATCCTTTTTATCTGCAATCTCCTCAAAGACATCTGATCAAAATTCGTTATCTGGATTCACAAAGGTCAAATACTTTAAACACATATGTCTATTACTTAACGTCCAGAAAGGTCTGATTTATCTGAAAAAAAGAGAAATAAATCAGCTTTAATAGTTTTCGATATCGGATCTTCTTTTTTTTCAAAAATAAAACAAAGTTTTTTTTAATAATGATCTTGATAGTAGTTTATATCATGAATTTAAGAAACATGCAAGGTGGTTCAGTTGTATGGTGGTTAAGTTCCACGGTAGTTCAGCTGCACAGTGGTTCAGTTGCACGATGGTTCAGTTATGGAGGTTCAGTTGCATGGGGGTTCAGTTACATGGCGGTTCAGTTAAATGGGGTTGAGTTGCAGGGGGGTTTAGTTGCACGAGGATTAGTTACATGGGGTTCAGTTGCCTGGTGGTTCAGTTACACGAAAGCTCAGTTGCACAGGAGTTCGGTTATACAGGGGTTCAGTTGCATGGTGGCTGAGTAACACGGTGGTTCAGTTACACGGTGGTTCAATTACAGGGGTTCAGTTGCTTGTGGTTCGGTTACACGGCGGTTCAACACCGTTCCTGAACATAGCTTCCCAAAAGTAGCTGTCCAGGATACTCCTGGTCTCCCCTATGCATTATAGCATCACGCTATATGTTAGTTTTTATCTTGTTCAGCAGAAATTTGCAGAGGTTATCATAGTGAAGTATTTTACTTGCCTTTCTTTATTCGTATTGCAACAGAGTTTTATATCTAGGACAAATGCAAAATCTCAATAAGTAGTACAGATCCTCGCTTACATATTTAAAAAATATAAAATTAGATACGAAGATCTGTGTTAAAACTTCGAAAAGCTCAAAAGTGTTCACTATTTTTGTAGTCTATTTTAGTACAATTTATGGTAGTTTACTTATGAAATAGCTTTGTAGCCTTTTCTGCATGCTGCTTCGTAAAGATTTTCTTAAATAAATAAAGGTGGAGATCTAATTAAAAAAAGAAGTGAAATTTGAATATAAAATCAGAATTCTCAGCGATTGTACCTTTTCGTATGCA